>NC_091379.1:1171159-1203659 GCF_038502225.1 Cherax quadricarinatus | reverse complement strand
GCCCCAAAGTTTTGACAGTTGTACAGTTTCTGTGCATGGTAGCTTACCCAGTTTCTGTGCATAGCAGCCTACCACCCAGTGTCTCTGTACATGGCAGCCTACCACCCAGTGTCTTTGTGCATGGCAGCCTACCACCCAGTGTCTGTGCATGGCAGCCAACCACCCAGTGTCTCTGCATGGCAGCCAACCACCCAGTGTCTGTGCATGGCAACCTACGACCCAGTGTTTCTGTGCATGGCAGCCAACCACCCAGTGTTTCTGTGCATGGCAGCCTACCACCCAGTGTTTCTGTGCATGGCAGCCTACCACCCAATGTTTCTGTGCATGGCAGCCTACCACCCAGTGTCTCTGTGCATGGCAGCCTACCACCCAGTGTCTCTGTGCATGGCAGCCTACCACCCAGTGTCTCTGTGCATGGCAGCCTACCACCCAGTGTCTCTGTGCATGGCAGCCTACCACCCAGTGTCTCTGTGCATGGCAGCCTACCACCCAGTGTCTCTGTGCATGGCAGCCTACCACCCAGTGTTTCTGCGCATGGCAGCCTACCACCCAGTGTTTCTGTGCATGGCAGCCTACCACCCAGTGTCTCTGTGCATGGCAGCCTACCACCCAGTGTTTCTGTGCATGGCAGCCTACCACCCAGTGTCTTTGTGCATGGCAGCCTACCACCCAGTGTCTTTGTGCATGGCAGCCTACCACCCAGTTTCTGTGCATGGCAGCCTACCCAGTTTCTGTACCGTTTCAAGTACGAAGTGAAGTTTACAGTCCCTGACCTTTTGTTTAATAATAATAATATCTTTATTTACTACCAGTACATGTACAAGGTATACAGTCCATAGCTGACATCAATGACATACTACTATATAGAAAGCCGCTTGTTATTACCTGGAATTTACCTGGAGAGGGTTTCGGGAGGTCAAGATTAAGTCAGTTTTGTCCCAGGATGCGACCCACACCGTCCACTAGCACCCAGGTACCCATTTTACTGATGGGTGAACATTGGCAACCAGTGTAAAGAAAACACGTCCAGCGTTTCCAACCCTTCGCCGGGAATCGAACCCGGACCCTCACCGTGTGAAGCGAGAGCTTTTCCCACCAGGTCACGGGGCGAAAAGTCGTCATTGAAGTTCCCATGTATAAAACGTCTCCACTCGCACCACTTTGGAACCTTTAGTAAGTTTATATAGGTAGATACATATAGTTACATAAATTACCATACATAGCAATATATGTGTAGATTACCTAGGATTGGCCCCCAAAAAAGTCAAAGTGACTTATTTCCATTTAGAACCGACGAGGATTAAGGATTTTATTTATTTGCATAGTTTATAATTTGTAATTACAATTTTAATTTGTTAAGTACAAAGAAAGTCACTATCATGCCGGGGCATTTTGGGCAAGGTTACATGTATGGTGTTAGGTGTCTAAGGTAAGGATAGTTATAATGAAGTGTTAGTGGTTAAAGTGGTTCACAACTGAAGTACCCAGGGTCGAACCTGGGACGAGTGGAAGTAATGAACATGTTTCATTACACCTGTTGACCCAAGTTCACCTACCAGTAATTAGGTACCTGGGTGTTAGGTGACTGTACTGGGCCTCATTCAGTGTACTAATGCCACAAAGGGTCATTATCAGATCACACGGGTTAGTTTAGTTTAATATCGTTATTAAGCACACAGCAATGTTATATAGCAATAATAATAGCCAGTTCATATATTACAATTACTTCAATATGGAGATACAAGACACCTCCCCCCCCCCTTTCCCCCCAAAAAAAAAAATCTACCTGGGTTACTGACCTGACCTGTAAACTCTCAGTTTTTCCAACCATAACATTAAATTATCCAGTTGTACAATACACCGAGTGTTAAACCCGTATGAATAATATACTTAGCCGCTCAGGAGGCATAAAAAAAATTTACGTACAACATACCCTATGAAAGTCGAAGTCCCTAATGATGGGGTACTTGGGGCAGGTACCCGCACGGGCCACACCCACCATGGCAGCTACCACCAGCAGTAACATTCTCATCCTGACAGATATGAACCACAGAGTGAGGAATAAGAACAGCAGACG
This sequence comes from Cherax quadricarinatus, assembly GCF_038502225.1. Lineage (NCBI taxonomy): Eukaryota > Metazoa > Arthropoda > Malacostraca > Decapoda > Parastacidae > Cherax > Cherax quadricarinatus. The sequence continues at coordinate 1,201,582 of NC_091379.1, read as the reverse complement.
AGGCAGCAGTGGTTAAAACAACCTCCTCCTCCCTCAGTGTTCACACACACACTGATCTTCATGCCTTCTCACTTCCTCCTCCTCTGCCTCGAGCCACAAATTTCTATATATTCAGGTCCTGGTTTCTCGAAGGTTCATTTTTTTTGGGTGGGGGGGGGGGAGGGTGTTTCACCTGTGTTGAGAACCCATGTATGATAGCTGCCTGTCCTACTCTACACACGGAAATGAGAGTAAAATAGCGATATTGTAATCTCTGTAATCCCCGTAATCTCTAACACCTAGGAAATGGGAATTAATCCAGGGGTATTATAGCTCAGATATCTCGGATCAAGAGCTCTTCCCCGGCATCCCCTCAAGGAAGGTTCCTTGATGTTGGTGAGGGGCTCTTGATTTAGGGAATTGGATCTGTGCTCCAGTTCCTCGAATTAAGCCTGAATGCCTTCCACATATCCCCCCCCCAGGCGCTGTATAATCCTCCGGGTTTAGCGCTTCCCCCTTGATTATAATAATAATAATCTTCCCCGGCATCAAGACACCCTCATTGTTGTCAAGAATACAGAAGAGATATAAAATACTTTTTTATATTCGTATCTGGCTTTATAGAGGATACCAAGTTCCTAGCTAGTGTTAATTAAATTATTATAATTAAATTATTTTTATTATTATTTCACACTTGGGGTGTTGTAGGTATGAGCCAGACTGTTACACTGTACATCAGGCCCATACTGGAGTACGCAGCACCAGTAGGGAGCCCACACCTGGTCAAACATGTTAAGATTATTATTATAATCAAGGGGGAAGCTCTAAACCCGGAGGATTATACAGCGCCTGGGGGGGGGATGTGGAAGGCATTTAGGCTTAATTCGGGGAACTGGAGCACAGATCCAATTCCCTAAATCAAGAGCCCCTCACCAACATCAAGGAACCTTCCTTGAGGGGCAAACACGTTAAGAAATTAGAGAAAGTGCAAAGGTTTGCAACAAGATTAGTTCCGGAACTAAGAGGTGTGTCTTATGAGGAAAGGTTAAGAACTCAACCTGATGGGATAGGGGAGACATGATAACGACATATAAAATACTGAGAGGAATTGACAAAGTGGATAGTAACAATGTTTCAAAGATGGGAAGTAGGAATAAGAGGGCAGAACTGTTAGTTGTAAACTCAGATGAGTTAGCGGGATGTTAGGAAGTATTTCTTCAGTCTTAGAGTTGTCAGGAAGTGGAACAATCTGGAGAATGATGTAGTGGACGCAGGATCCATACATACCTGGAGTTTACCTGGAGAGAGTTTCGGGGGTCAACGCCCCCGCGGCCCGGTCTGTGACCAGGCCTCCTGGTGGATCAGCGCCTGAGTACGAACAGCCCGGCTGATCAGGAAAGGTGCTTGTCCAGTGCCAGCTGAACAGTCTCGGGCCCCTTGTAGTCACCCCTGCTTTTCAATGGTGTGTCTGCCTAAGTCTTTTGCTTTCGTAGTGAGTGATTTTCGTGTGCAAGTTTGGTACTAGATTTTCCAGGTGTATATAATCATGTATCTCTCCCTCCTGCGTTCCAGCGAATACAGGTTTAGGCTCCCAGTAACATCTCCGTTATGCGCGCCGTGAAAGTTCTCTGTACATTTTCTAGGTCGGCTGAAAGGTGCTGTTGTGCAGCAATATTCCAGCCTAGATCAAGTGACCTGAAGAGTGTCATCATGGGCTTGGCCTCCCTAGTTTTGAAGGTTCTCATTATCCATCCTGTCATTTTTCTAGCAGATGCGATTGATACAATGTTATGGTCCTTGAAGGTGAGATCCTCCGACATAATCACTCCTAGGTCTTTAAGAAGAGGAACGATAAAGGCTCTTGTAGTCAAAGTGGACCTAATAGCTACCAGCAAAGCGGGGACAAGAGCTGTGACTCGACCCCTGCAACCACATATAGATAAGTACACTATTAATTTAATACAATACCTACTTCATTATATAAGTATTAATTCTGGTTATCATAAACAAAGATTACTTTCAATATATTTAAAAAATCTGGGTGGCAAGCCTTGTTGTTGCAAGGTGCAACACAAGTGTTCCACTCACTAGTTTTTCCGTTCTAATTCTCACAGGAGACATCATTCTCACATAAATAACTGGAGTACTCATCTCTACATTATTCATGGGACGCTAAGCCCGTAGGGGTCACGCAGCGCCTGGGGTATGGGAGGCAATCACGTTTGATCCCTGAAATGGGAGTTGTATTTTATTATAATTATACATGTACTTGTAGAAATCATCATCATCATCATAACTAAGCGTTAAACCCATCAGGGTCAGACATAATTGATCCAATTTCTTGATGAACGATCCCTTTCCAATGGAAATAAACCATTGACTTTTTCAATTCAATTCAATTCAAAGCTTATTCTCTATAAGGATTACAATGCTGAGTTTACAGAATTTGGTTATTGTGTGGTTTACATGTAGTAAAATAATGATTACAGAGTGTACCTAGATTATAATAAAAAAGAAGCGCTAAACCACAAGGGTTATACAGCAACAGAGTGTACCACTAGAACACCTAGCTAGGGTTATCTTAGGTAATTTACACTATGTATGATAATTGTACTTAACAAGTTACTTAGGTACAGGTACATATGAAGTAGTTATCATACATAGTGTAAATTACCCAGGATAACCCAAAAAAAAAAGGTCATGTACCCGTGCCAGTGGAAATAAGTCTGACTTTAGGGGTTATCCTAGGTAGCTTACACATATGTTACTGTGTATGATAATTTGTATTCAGTTATTTGTGGTTGCAGAGGTCGATTCACAGCTCCTGGCTCAGCCTCTTCACTGGTCGCTACTAGGTTCACTCTCTCCCTGCTCCGTGAGCTTTATCGTACCTCTTCTTAAAGCTATGTATGGATTCTACCACCACTATATCACTCTCCATTCTGTTCCACTTCCTCTGTAACTGTACTTATGTGTACCTGTACCTAAATAAACAACTATATTATTATTGCACTGAAAACTAAAGCGCTAAAACCCATAGGGTTACTTATAATCCCTCCCCCCTTGGATAAACCTCATCTCTACCAATCTCAAAATTATTAAATTTTCTAATATGCTAATGTTGCTTTCCTCATACCCAGGTGTTTGTGTAGGCAGAGATACAAATTTCTCAATGACTTGCAGCTGTGATAATCAGGCGTTTTATTGCATGCCTTGTAGGAAAACAGCAGTGTGAAAATGCATATTTAACCCAAACAATGCTTGTTTGAGCACCACTGTGCTCTGATAGATAATATGGTCTATCACTAGATTATTATTACTATTATAATCAAGGGGAAGCGCTAAACCCGGAAGATTATACAGCGTCTATCACTAGAGACCTGCAGTGGTAGGAGGAAGATGCAAGAGAGAATGACAAGTCATAACCTAACCCTGTAAAACCATTGTGTGTAATAGAATGAGAATATGATGATTATAATCAGAAAGCAGCGATAAACCAACGAGAATAGGAGACTATAAGAGAATGAGAGATTATCAGAATATAAGAGAAAGGAGGAACACTGCAGCAGGCCTACTGGCTCATACTAGGCAGGTGAAAGTATGAGAGAAAATGAGAATGAGAACTCATAATTTACTCCTGTAAAACCATTGTGTAAATAATAAAATAATGTGAGAGAGTATGAGAAAGTATCAGTGAATATGAAAGATAGAATAAGGGACTGTAAGAGAGTATGAGAGGGAATGAGAACTCATAATATAACCTTGTAAAATCATTGTGTAAATAAGGAGAGAGAGATGTGGGGGTGGGGGACCAGAAATGTTAATGCTTTAGCAGTGGTAAGAATTTATGTTGGAACCTGGGGATCAGGTGAATATCCTGGGGGAGGGAATTTGATTCCAAACTATGAAGAACCACATGGTAAATCTTGCTAGCAAGGTAGCCAAGAAGCTAGGAGCACTGACATATTTCTTGTATCTGCTCAGCAGTAATGGGTGTAAGACTCTGTAATGATGCCCAAGTGCACTCACACCTTGAGTATGCTCCACTTTCCTGGATTGCCTGTCTCCCATCTCATCCACTTCTTGAAAGAGCAGAATAAGACGACTTATCTCTTGCCTGGACAGATCTGTCATTCCAGCAGAGTCTTCAAACCAGAGATGTGGGTAGCCTTACCATTATGCACATTACATTATTATTATTACAATCAAAACTAAGTGCTAAACCTACAAGGGTATGTACAGGAAAAGGTACCACACTTGGCTCCACTTCACAGACAGTGAGAAGATAGCTTGTATATGACAAGACAGGCAGCAAACAACAGCTACACTCTGGCTGTACCCTTCCCAAGAGCATCATATCATCTGAGATCATTCATTCCTAGAATGACTCCAGTCTGGAACATGTTTATACAGCATGACACCAATGAAATACAGTCAGTTCACCAAATGAAATCACTGGTCCACAGATGGCTCCAACCTCATCCTGTTCCTTATTTGTATGTCTCATAACAATAAAAAAAAATCTTTCAAATACAGTGAGGTAACAGCTCTTAGCTTGTAAATAAAGGTAAGAACTTTTAACCTAACCCTGTAAAAATCTTTGTGTCAAAAACAGAAGAGACGTGAATCATTTAATCATAAGCATTAATGTCATTAATATTTTTTGTGGTACAGTACAGGAGAGCCCCACTTTACAGTCCTTTGCTTTACGATTTATTCAGAGTTCCTACAATAAATATAAGCTAAGGATGAAAATATTTTAAGGTAAGTAATAAGTGTACTGTATATGCATTTTTAAGGCCTAACTTTATTGCTCGCTTAATATATGATAGTATAAATATGTAATTAGGCTTTTATAGCCCAGAACCTAACCTGCTGTATAAGCGAGGTCTTCCTGTAGTAGGGAAAATGCTTCATGGCAAAAGAAAAGTCATACTGGCATACAATGGAATTTTTTATTAGTTTCAAACTGGTGCCATGTTGCACATCAACTTAGTACACAGCAATGATGCACAAAGCAGTCCATTACTCAACATATTACAACAACAACAATGTGACAGATGTACACTTTGAACTGTTATAAGTTGAACACTTATACCAGAGAAACACTTTGACACAAACCTAACATGGCTATGTGGCCCCTATATTACCATTAACTGATAGGTTGCCAAAAATGTAACTATATATATAAAAAAATTTCATTATATACTAATCTGCATAATACTGTAGGGGATTACGTTTAATTTTTCTCTGTTAGGCCATAAGATGGATGGCAAGAACAGAAAGGGGATGGAGTGGGGTAGGACAGAGCATTGAAAAAAAAAAATTGTGAGTAAACAGGAGAAAGATTAAGTGGCCTGATCACTTTGGATGATTGTGAGCGAGTGGTTTTTGTCACACAGTGATGAATGCAGACTTATATATATATATTTTGTGCTTGGAAAAATATTTTACTATCCAATGAAAATACAGTACTGTGGAATATCATGAATCCTACTTAAGTGTTTTATTTATAAAAACTAAAAAGTACATTATGGCATGCAAAAAATGTAAATTAGTATATATGTGAGACAAATGGAGGCTTATCACAATAAAGTGATCAATTATTATTATGTAAAGCACTAAACCTGTGTGGGTCATTCTGTGTAGAGTGATGAAGGCTTGATCATCCACCTGCTAGACACATGTTATAGGTGCCCCTTGACTTACGATGGGGTTACATTCCGATGAACCCATTGTGAGTTTAAAGTATCGTAAATCGAATATGAATACTATATGATAAATAAATAAATAAATAATTACTGTCACTGAATAAGTGAATAAACAAATAATTACTATAACTAAATAGTACCAGGGAGGTACTACCGTCCTGCCAAGTGAGTGTAAAACGAAAGCCTGTAATTGTTTTACATGATGGTAGGATTGTTGGTGTCCTTTTTTCTGTCTCATAAACATGCAAGATTTCAGGTACGTCTTGCTACTTCTATTTACACTTAGGTCACACTACACATACATGTACAAGCACATATATATATACACACACACCCCTCTGGGTTTTCTTCTATTTTCTTTCTAGTTCTTGTTCTTGTTTATTTCCTCTTATCTCCATGGGGAAGTGGAACAGAATTCTTCTTCCGTAAGCCATGCGTGTTGTAAGAGGTGACTAAAATGCCGGGGTCAAGGGGCTGGTAACCCCTTCTCTTGTATAAATTACTAAATTTAATAAGAGAAACTTTCGTTTTTCTTTTTGGGCCACCCTGCCTTGGTGGGATATGGCCGGTTAAAAAAAAAAAATACCAGCATTGAAAAGTAAATAAATGAATAAAAGTTTATGTACAGTACCCACAAAAAGTTTTACACCGCTGTAAAGTCGAAATACTGTAATTTGACCCATCATAAAGCAAGGAGCATCTACTACTACTCACGGAACAGGTAGGATTTAAACCCATGCCAAGCCAGTTCTAAAACTAACAGGCTAGTGCATGAACACTGACTCGCCAGTGGGTTTGAATCCCACCTGTTTTGCAAGTCATTTACAATTGTATTACAATTTCATGAGTCAGCGATGTTACCTAACTGTACTCACCTAGTTGAGTAGTGACTAGCCTTGTGAACACAACAGTAATGCCACACCAACACAGATTCTAACCTGCACCTCACGGGTTGTGAATCTAGAGGATTACCACACTATGGTGCCCCAAGCTGTGCTTCATGCCTGTTTATAAAGCTTACCAGTCAATCTGTAACACAAGGAGTTGCGCAAAATATCACAGTGTACACGAGTACATACATCTATTTTTAGAACTACCGTAAAGTTGCTCTATATACTGTAACTGCTTTCTACTGTTGTGTGGGGGTATAGTGCATTGTACAACATGGAGAAATTGAAAGCAGTGTACATGACAAACACTACCTAGTCTATTGTTCTGATGGTGGGAATGTTATACAGTGATAGATATTCTACAATGGTCTCTACAACATATTATTTATAATGATAGTTAAACATAAACCATTGCTGGATGAGGCTTGTCAGAGGCTCATCCTGAAATCACAAAAGCATACTCGTCTGGAAGAGGAGTACAGCTTGGTGAATTAAGGATGGTGAAGCCACGTTAATCAAACCTGGCACCATGTCATGCAAGACAGTTATGGTAACCCTGCACCATAGAAGTCTCTCTACATTTCTGAGATTTATAATAAAAACACAATGAAGTTCCAATATCAACACATAACTTACATCTGATACTCTAATTTCATACTTAACAAATGACTTATGAGTCTGACACGGGATTTACATGGAAATTAAAAACACATCATAATAAATTGACCTTTCAATACAGTTGTTAACAGAATTCACATTTCATGATGGTTTTGTAACAAAATCATGCATTAATTCACATATGTTAGAAGAAAAAATCTTTAATCTACAAAGTGCACTGCCATAAACTATAAAAAGTATTATTAAAATACCGAAATCATAAACTCTTCCATTAAAAAGATTAACTTGCAAATATGCAATATATTTTGCCACAAGACTACCCTTAGTGTGCATTTCACATATATAATTATTACTGTATGCAATAAGATCACAGTAAACAGGTGATATCACACTATGAAAAACAATCACTGTGAAAAAATAGTGAACTTCCAAGTGCTTTTGTGATTTCTCACATTATCATGGAACAGTTCCTTGATAATCAAGGAATTGTTCCTTGATAATGTTAAAACTCACAAAAGCGCTTGGAAGTTCACTATTTTTTCACAGTGGCTGCTTTGCTTATTACTGTATATTTACTGTAATTAATCCATTCTGTATAAATTACTAAATAAAAAAAAAAGAAAAAACTTTTGCTTCTTTTTCAGTCACACTGCCTCGATGGGAGACGGCCAGTGTAAAACAAAAATCTGTGATTAATTAAAACAACTACAGTAGGATTTCCTTTGTTTTATGCAAAGTTATTGTCATGTGATGTCCCATTTTGGTAAGTAATTCCACACTGTACATGCAATATACTTTTTCTGTATGTGAATGGTGAGGTTCACGAACCATAATGAACATTTTTACTGCACTAAATTAAGTGTTGATGAATTGACTGAACTGAGCATAGCTGCCATGGATCAAGATCATGTCTGCAGCATAAAACAGACACATTTAATACACTAAAATGTAATGAGCATTTGTCAATCAGTCAGGTCTTTAGCAACATGGATACACACACACACACACACACAAAAATGGGTTGCCTGTACGGTTTAACCCCCAGTTCTGAGAATCTGTTTTTAAGTCCAAATATTGTATACACACAATATATCAATCAATTATATGACTAAAATGCACCACATGTTAGTGACTTTCTTTTGTGGCTCATAATATTTCATTATATGTAAACTACTTTAGCTGTATACTGCAGAAAAAGAAATAAATTCATATTTGAATATTTCTGCTGGTGACACTGTAACACACCGGTATTCTTCCATCTGTCTGCATGAAGGTACAGACCTTGCACAATGTATAAAGTGAGAAATGTAATATATCACCTACATAAAATAGCTTTCACCCAAATATAACCATGATGGTAACTAAAAATTTATTTAACAATCAGACGTGGGTGTACATTTGGCAATTTTTTGTTATAATAATACATAAAGAAATGTAAAATCTGATTACATTATGTTTTGTGTATCAAGAGCTTACATAATTTTTTTTGTACATGTACATGTATATTTGTTAAATATATCAGGCTAATGTATATACCAACAGCAATCATTATCTTGTGAAACCTTCTTTTTGGCTTTGATCAAACATTAGTGGTGTTTTTAAAGTATTCATAGAGACCACAAAACCTTTAAAGGTCATAGAGCAATGAGGCTTTTAAAATGTTCATTAACTCTCTTGGGAGCTCCATATAAACATTTCAAAAATACTCACCCAGTACATAAGGAATGATAAGGGAAGAAAATAAGCAAAAAATTCCGGGGAGAAATAATATTTCATTCTTCAATTTCCTGTAGATTCCACAACTTATATTAACACTGTGTTTCCTAGTTCACACTCCAGATTTTCTGTTTAAGATTAAGGTTTAAAGATTCTGATTGCAAAGGCTAGTCAAGAGAATTGATCTTGTGGCCTCTTAATCATTTGGTTACACAGTTTTGTATACTATATGCTTCAGGCTATTGTTGCGTGAAGTTCATTTATGAGCCAAGTGTGAACTTCCAAGCTAAAATAGCCTAGTGTTAGTTAGGCTAAGTAAGGTTTGTCAAGAAACAAGACAAGTGTTTCCTGACGTGGGTCTTAGTCATATGATGACCTGCAGTTGGAGCTTTTGGTCATCTGACCGAGGCCTTCCACTGGCTTACCCCTCCACCACTTTAAAAATTATGGTTATGATTATACCCATTTCTTTCAATATAAACTAGTGTGTCCTGCTATCCCTATTTTGAACATAGGCATCAGGAAAGATCGGTAGCTAAAAATGTACTCCAAAGGAAAATAGATCTGAATTTATATTTCAAATTCAGTCTAATGAAGAATTAGTTGTATGAACCAAAAAAATCTTATACAGGTTGAAGATGAAAAGTCACAATACTGTGGCTGGAACAGTTTGTAAATATTCTGCGCTTAAGAACGGAAACATGTGAAGATATTTCGATTGGTCTTGGATCATTGTCAGTGATCCAGGATGGATCATTGTCAATGGTCCACCCTGGATCACTGACAGTGGTCCAGGATGGACTGAAACATCATCATAGGTTCGATCTCCTAAGTCGTGGATACTAGTGAAAGGTCCTGCATGCAGGAATCTTATAGTTGAGTTTATTTAGGTACAGGTACACACAAGTACAATTATCATACATAGTAACATATACATATGTAAATTACCTAGAATAACCCCAAAAAGAGTCAAAGGGGCTTACTTCCATTGGGATCCTTGTAATCTCTCTTCAACTGCTGATTTTAAAAAATGGGCATCACAAAGTAATGTTTGCTAGTGTGAATAACTGTAAATATGGCATATTTCACAATATATATACATTGTTGGCATATTTCACAATATATATACATCGTTGGCATATTTCACAATAAATATACACATGGAGACAAACACAGGAGACGGACTGATCAAACATGAGACTGACAGATCAAACATGAGACTGACAGATCAAACATGAGACTGACAGATCAAACATGAGACTGACAGATCAATCAGTCTCCATGTGAGTTATTATTGAGCACTGACAAGTGCTCAATACATTTTAGTAGGTAGAGAGACATGTATATAAGATATACATGTATATACTATAAATATTGATGCTATACCATATTGATAGCTGAACAAGTCTTTCTAATTTTCTTTGCATCAAAAATACTGAATGTACAAATGAATTTTTTTAGTTCAAACTTTTTGTTGCAATATTAAGGGTACGTACATATAAACATAGACGAGTACTGTACATCAGTAAAGTTTATTTAGTACAGTACTTAACAAATAATAAATACTGTACAATACTATTTTTAACATTCTCAAGAGTAATACAAGAGACAATAATAATGAATATAAACCAATATAACCACTATAAGAAATTCACAATAAAGATACACAATAATGTTTTTTCATATACTGTACGTACTTAAGTACAGTCACTTGCAAAATTAGCATGACTGAAAAACTGCCTAGATCCTTCATGTATTATGACACCACAATAATTATCCTAGCAGAGAGCATTATTTTCTTGAAAAAGTATAAAGGAAGACCCTGCATATGCAGCACCTCTTCTAGGTGTTCCACATTATCACTGGCTTTCAACTGAGCCATTGACAACATGGAACACCCCTTTGGTGATTTTTGCCGGTGGTTGGAGGAATGGCTCCTTTGAAAGCCAACGAAAATGTGGAAGATTGAAAAAAAAAGGTGTTGTATATACTAGGTTGGAGCTTTCATTTACACAGGGAAACACTCAATACATAACTATATAACATGTACATATATGGTACTACATGTATGTAAAAATAACTATAAATTTGTAGTACGTATAGTATACTCATAATGGCACCAAAATATAAATCCTCTCATTAATGGGCTAATAAGGGAGGTGGAGAGTATGCAATGTTACCAGTTGTACAAAACTTATGGATTGTGAAACTAATTTTTCATGGTCGTGTGGTTTTCTTCTGAACTAGCAGACTTGGTCTGATTGTTCAGAAAATAACCAGACATTAAGAATGCAGGTACTGTAACCTGCAATACAGTACAGTACTGTAATTTTATAATGTTATATGTAATTTACAGTAATTTTACTTACCTTTTGGTGGTGGAGAGATGTGAAAAGTGCCATGGTCGATAGTGGTCAATTAAAATAAAGCATGGAACAATCCTCTGAGTGGGGTAATAGAGGCTAAGACGTTGGGTAGCTTTAAATAGACTGGACAAATGTATGAGCAAAAAGGGCTCGGTTTAATTAGTAGCTGAGGTATTGAAGTTAATTCTTGGAACGCTTTGGAAAAAGGTTGACAAGTGGGTGGGCGAGAATGATTGGTTTAAACAAGCATGTGCCTAATTTAGGCCAGCAGGCCTGCTGCAGCATTCCTCCATACTTATGTTATTAATATGTAAATGGCTGAGATGATGTAGATGACTGAGAAGACATGATACCAAGACACCAGACTCTATCTTCTTTATTGACTCATGTTTCTGCTCAATACTGAGAACCATACCTCTCCTCTTGGCACCACCACTTGCTTTAGAAGCCAGTGTTGTTAGGTAAGACACATATGCAACAGTTAGGTATCTTTATTGTGAAACGTTTCGCCTACACAGTAGGCTTCTTCAGTCAAGTACAGGAAAGGTTGATAGAAGCAGAAGATACTTGAAGACGATGTAATCAGTCCATCACCCTTAAAGTTTTGAGGTGGTCAGTCCCTCAGTCTGGAGAAGAGCATTGTTCCATAGTATGAAACAATATGGAGAAGAAGTGACAGGATGGAGCTTTTATAGCGCCAAGAGGTGAGACGTAGGAGAGGTAAGAACTCAGATGTTGAGAGGTCCCTCTCAAATCCAGCCCCTCTCACTAGTGGAAGTTGCCGAAGTTGATTGCAGGTCTGTACGAAGATACCCTTGTGTTGCAGTGTCTGACAGATTGAACATTAAAATGGTATAAAATACTGACAGGTTGTTAGGTAAGACACATATGCAACAGTTAGATACCTAACTGTTGCATATGTGTCTTACCTAACAACCTGTCGGTATTTTATACCATTTTAATGTTCAATCTGTCAGACACTGCAACACAAGGGTATCTTCGTACAGACCTGCAATCAACTTCGACAACTTCCACTAGTGAGAGGGGCTGGATTTGAGAGGGACCTCTCAACATCTGAGTTCTTACCTCTCCTACGTCTCACCTCTTGGCGCTATAAAAGCTCCATCCTGTCACTTCTTCTCCATATTGTTTCATACTATGGAACAATGCTCTTCTCCAGACTGAGGGACTGACCACCTCAAAACTTTAAGGGTGATGGACTGATTACATCGTCTTCAAGTATCTTCTGCTTCTATCAACCTTTCCTGTACTTGACTGAAGAAGCCTACTGTGTAGGCGAAACGTTTCACAATAAAGATACCTAACTGTTGCATATGTGTCTTACCTAACAACCTGTCGGTATTTTATACCATTTTAATGTTCAATCTGTCAGACACTGCAACACAAGGGTATCTTCGTACAGACCTGCAATCAACTTCGGCAACTTCCACTAGTGAGAGGGGCTGGATTTGAGAGGGACCTCTCAACATCTGAGTTCTTACCTCTCCTACGTCTCACCTCTTGGCGCTATAAAAGCTCCATCCTGTCACTTCTTCTCCATATTGTTTCATACTATGGAACAATGCTCTTCTCCAGACTGAGGGACTGACCACCTCAAAACTTTAAGGGTGATGGACTGATTACATCGTCTTCAAGTATCTTCTGCTTCTATCAACCTTTCCTGTACTTGACTGAAGAAGCCTACTGTGTAGGCGAAACGTTTCACAATAAAGATACCTAACTGTTGCATATGTGTCTTACCTAACAACCTGTCGGTATTTTATACCATTTTAATGTTCAGAAGCCAGTGTTAATTGAACTTTACTTAATATGTAAAATACTCTAGATCCCAAGAAAGTTTGGAGACTGAATTATGAGTGTATGCATGAGCGACCACAGACAGAAAAGACAGGTCCTAGACGTGGCCATTCTGGCCCATACCGGACAAACGCTGGAGTCATCGGACATAGTCTGATACTTTAGGAGAAAATCAGACACTATTGCTATGGACAAAATACAGAATTATAGGCTCTTTTTATTTTGTCTGATTATTCTAACATTTGTCCAGCCAGTTTTTTCTCCGAAACTGCCAAAATCCATTAATGAGAGGTTTTACTGTAGTTTCAAATAAACTTCTTAAGGAATGAGTTTGAACTATGAACTAAAACTTTCAAATCAAAAGAAATGTTACCTCATCTATATAAGTTGTATCATGTACTTGTAGAAATAAATATTATTATTATTATTATTATTATTGTTATTATTATTACTAATTATACAGCTTGCATATACAAGTTTGAAAATAATATTTTATTTTTTTTCACAAAATACAGTAGCACATGCAAAAATAATATACATTAGTATATAAAGTAATATGAAGCTAATAATACAAAAACAAAATACTGAAGAGCAAAAATCAAGAAGCACCTTCAGTTCACAAAAAAAAAAAAAAAAAAAAAAAAAAAAAATTATAAAACATTTAGAAATATATTTTGATAAGGATATGTAGTAAAATCATCAGATATTAAGAAATACATACATTAGTCCTGTACTGTACAGTACAGCAGGTCCTTGAATGTCATTTCGTTCAATGTTGTTTTGTTATAATGATGAGGAAAAAAATTGAATGAATGCAATGAACACATTATTGTAAAATAAAAATTCTTAAGTATATGATAACCATGCGATGATCACTTTACTTAAAGTCACAGATTCCAAGAAACTATCGGCGACATTAAGCGAGGACTTACTGTACAGGTACTCCTCACTTAACAACCGAGTTCTGTTCCTAAGAGTAGGTCGATAAGTGAATTGGTCATTAAGCGAGGAGCTGCCCCTTACTGATATTTCAAGCACACTGTGCCAGTAGATATTGTTTTAATATCACCTTTGCATCATTTATAACACTTCTAGTATATTCAAAATAGAACTAGGCATTTAAAAACAATAATAAAATACACATACAGTACACTGGTCAGAGAGCTGGTTGTAAGTCTGATCGGTCTTTAAGCGAGGAATACCTGTATACTTCATTTTATAATGCGAGGAAATAAGATTATATACAGTAGTGTTTCATTGTTTAACTGTGCTCTGCTATTGCTCTAGATATTTTAATATGTTATATTATGTGGTAATATCTATATTAACAAAAAAAAAAAAAACAAGCTTTGGCAGAAAAAGAGAAATCATGAATACCTACCAATTTATCAATACTTAGTATTAAAGTTTCAGTAATACCCAGGTTGAAACCTGTAGCTCAATTATGAAACAAGTTTTATACTGACCAGCTTCATGTAGACTTTATAAGGCATCTTATCAGTATGTTTATAAATAATTTAATCATTACTAAACAAGCTATATATGATGCAAATGCTTTTCTACCAAATTTTCAGTTGCATGGTATATTTATTATGTTAAAACAGGCTGTTTGCCAGCCAAAGTAATACAGTGCTTGGTTGTTATCTTACATTTAAAGCCTATCAACTATGAAAGGGTTGCTAATTCAGTAAAGAATAATCCCTTGTGACAGGGATTAAACTCAGTGTATGTACTCTGAGATACACACCTCTGTGTATATACTATACCCTAAAGAAGAAAACATTCACCATTATTTTGCTTCCTAGCTGCCTTTTTAAAGATTACAGCCATCATGATTCAGTGATAATCCCCAAACTGCAATGTATCCACCTGACTTATACACTACTCAACTGTGGTTGCAGGGGTTGAGTCATAGCTCCAACCCTGCCTCTTCACTGGTCGCTACTAGGCACTGCACCTCCCACCTCCAAAACTGAAGTCCACCTCACTGGTTTTTCCCCCTGAATCCCTTCAAACATACAGTATTGCCAAACTTGCACTCCAATAGCACATCAAATCCTAAAAAAAACCACACTCCTCCACTCTGATCTAACATGTTCACAAAAGGCTCCTTAAGGGATGAGTACCTATCCCTCAAAGCCTTTCTCACATTATTCTTTGAACACCCCACATACTAGTCTGTCTGTCCCAGACTCATACGCATCATTAACAAATAATGCTTCTTTTGTTTTTACATAACTCATTGTGAGAATCTCTCTACCTTACTTTTAATTATAATTTTCCTATCACCACTCTGTTCAGCAATTTCTATATTCTCCAATGTATTTTTTTTACGGTGAATTTGAATATACAAGTGTTCCCAACTTATGATGGGGGTTATGTTCTGACAAACCCATCATAAGTTAAAAGTATCATTAGTCTAATATAAATATATGCTAATAAGTAAATTAATAACTACTGTCAGTGAATAAGTAAATAAACATATAATTACTGTAACTAAATACCAGTATTGAAAAAGTAAATAAATGTATACAAGTTATAGACTTCATGCTGGGTAATTATCTAAAGTTTCATTTCCAAAGTAACTGTTTTTGCACCACTGTAAAGTTGAAATATTGTGAGTCGAGCCATCGTAAGTCAAGAAGCACCTGTATTTGCCAACTGTAAATATAACTTCTTTAAGTGTCAGATTAGGCAGGTTGTGAAGGCTGCAGCCAAGTCAACCAGTCAACAATGAAGTCTGGTATCATGCCTAGCTTTGAGAATGAACAACTGTTGAAGACAGTCACAGGTACAGTACGTATATAATCAAGTAAACCCTTGACTTAATGGATTAACTGGGGAGGGGGGAGTGCAGATGGCCAGTAATGGTCATTGTGGTGGACAGAGATGAGTCTGTCTTGCCCTTTTCCTAACATGAAGGGACGCTTCCATAACCAATAGACTTTGTCCATTGTTTCTGAATCGACTGACCCTTCAGATTCTGCCTTGTATTTCTGAAGTATTAAATTGAGGGAGCACCACCATCTCTACGCCACACATGCAGCATTTTCTAGCATGTCAGGTGCATTTAAGATGATGTTTCCAAGCAGTTCTAACGTAGCATTGGTAAACAACTGCTAAAGTGTAACCCAAAGTCTACCCTTGACCCAGACTTAGAGCATATAAGGCGCAGGCTGATTTGCCAAGACATTTTTTGGGGGGAAAACGGGTGCACCTTATATGCCAGAAAATACGAAAGTTCTATACAAAAATAATTAGCTTTATTAAAATGATAATCTTCAAACTCCCTACCAAAATATACTCTCGAGATTCATGATAAAAAATAACCTGAGACTCAAAATATAAACAAATTCAACAAAAAAAGAAATTACAGGATCTTATTATTTCACTATCACTTAATGTGTCTTCCATATAAAAAAATTACTGGAGTCCAAAACAAAGATGGCAGAGACAAGATTGAAATACAAGAATTGGTTTTAATTAATATAATGGAGTGTCTGTAAAGTAGTGGAATGGTTTATATGTCAAATTATAATTCAGGAAATCGACTGTCAGCAGCATCAGTGAGAGAAATATTGGAAGCAATGAGCAAGATGTTAGGTTCATGCATCTCAACTGAAAAAATATGTCTCTGCACAAAGCAATATAAATTTATTATACTAAATATACACTTGCCAAGGGGTTTAAAGCCTATCTACTGAATGAGGATTGTTAAGGTTGCATGTCACCGGTTCACCACCAGTCAAGAATACTTTAATACCTCGATAAGGGATTTAAGCAAACTCTCAGTGTACGTACACTGAGACATACACTCCTTGGTGTGTATAAACATTATCTCTCAGTCCACAGCAGGATTCGAACCTGCACACTGTATCAGAGTACACAGTACTTTCATCACTCTGCTGTGGACCGAGAGATGTTCATATATAATTTTGCCCATTTGTGAATTGTTAAGCTCTTGATGTGTATATATCCTGTGCCTTGCCAGCAATTCTCTGTATAAAAAACAGTAATTATACTGAAGACATACTCTAAAGCAATTCACAGGAAACATATAATAACAACTTTAGTCGGAAGAAATTTGAACAGATCTTTCTACTAGGCTGAATACTTCAAAATTGGGTCCATCTTTTTTAAACACCCTGCATGTTAATAAATACTAAAATTGTATTCTACATCAATAAAATTGTCAAGATAATATTATCAAACCTTCAGTGTAATACAGTGAACAATATTATACAGTAGTACTTGCATGTGTGCGTATGTCTATATACACAATAACATAATATACATACCAGGTAATATTGTGTGTATATATATATATACATATTTTTTTTTTTTACCTCAATAGCCATCTCCCACCAAGGCAGGGTGACCAAAATAAAAAACACATTTACCATCGCTCATTAAATTACTGTCTTTCCAAAAGTGTGCCGACATCACAATTTAGATTACCCTCTGACCACAATATCTTCACTCATACGCTGAATGATGGTGACAGTCCCCCTCCTTCCCTCACTCTCTCTCCCTCTTCCTTCTTCTCCTTCCCTTTCTCTCATACACACTCACACATTTCAAATGCCATCATACTCTGTAGTCCTTTCAAAAATATTCCTAAGTCTTGCTATAATGTTCAACAATCCAGTGCTATTATTAATTTGCACATTAAAGCCAGGAACAGATTACATTCTGAATCAATATTCAACCCCTGGATCCAACACTGACTAGTGTCGTCGATATAATGCTTTGCAATCTCTGTACACTACTTTCTCCCTCCTCTTTTGTGTTCATGCAATTAGATTTTTTACGACTCTTTTCTGCAAATTTAATTTTCACAAGTGTGTGATAGAGTGAAAAACATAAGAATGATGTCCAGTCACCATCAGTTTTAACTTCTTCCCATCTGGCCATCAAGAAAATATAAAAAATGCTTCCCAATTCACACTCTTGAAAAGCTATTCCATTTACATTTGATGTACAGTACAGCAGGTCCTCGAATAACGTCGCTTCGTTACAGTGTTGATGAGGAAAAAATAAATTCCCAGTTGGAGCCACTGGAGTTTGCATGTTCTCCCACACTACAATAAACTATGCAATATGAAAGCGCTCAGCGAGTCTGCCAAATCTGTTATCTGTTATGGTGGTAGGCGGTGCCCCTTACAATTTGCACTTTGCAAACATTTATTCCTCAAGTTAACCCTGTTGCAATGAGTGCTAAAGGTGCACTGTGCACCTCTGATGTCTATGGCCACAAAAAACAGAAAAAGCATGACATTAGAAGTTTTAATAAGGTTTGTTATATCAGTTAACCTATGATAAAACTGGTTTTGTTATATGTTTTTTGCTTAGAGTCACAGTTTCTAAGAACCTATCAATGACATTAAGTGAGGACTTACTGTACTGTACACCTCATCTGTCAACAGTATATAAGCTCCTTCTATGCACACATGCTGTGCTCTATCAAGATTGATGGACTGATCACAATGACTCCAGGCTGACTGACTGATTACCTCAAATTCCTTCTGATCTTCAACCATTCTTCTCTGTATTGGACTGAGGAAGCCACTGATTGGCAAAACAATACCCAAGTGTTGTACTAGTGTCTCAGTCATCATCCTGTCACTTCTCTGAACCATTTACCTACATTACTCTACACTACACATCTTCAAGTCTAAGATATGAACCCTATTATGGAATGGGTGGGGTTTTTTGAACTGTAGTGTTATGATTTTGTGAGTAACTGAACCCTACTTTCTCATTGCTCTATTAATCCAATTTCCTCCTCCTGGGTGATGGAGAGAGGAAGGAGGGTGCTATAGGAACATTAACTTACAAATACTGCAAGTCAATATTTGAGGTGGTCAGTCCCTCAGGCTAAAGGACTGACCACCTCAAATAGTTTTTCTCTAGGGCTGATGGACTGATTACATAATCTTTATTTCACTACTACACGTGCTGCCTCTGTATCTGACTGGAGAAGCCTATTGTGTAGGTGAAACATTTCATCAATAAAGATACCCAACTGTTGCACATGTGTCTTAATCGCCAGTTAATATATATGGTATAGTGCATCTTTTGTTTTGCATTTGGAATTGTTAATTCTCAAGATACAAATATATAACGTACTTGAATATTCAGTTACTGCCAAGTGAATACTGATTACCCGCACTTATAATATTCGCTAATTTTTATGTACTATAACATTATTTGTGTCTTCATGGGGAAGTGGAGAAGAAATCTTCCTCCATAAGCCATGCGTGTCATCAGAGGTGACTAAAATGACGGGAGCAAGGAGCTAATAACCTCTTATATAAATTATAAATGTAAAAAGAAGAAAAACTTCCGTTTTCTTTTATTGTTTGGGTCGCCCTGCCTCGGTGGAAGACAGCCAGTGTGTTGAAAAAATTAAAACAATATTTGATAAGAGGTGAATATTACATTTTTTAATGCTATATTCATTGTATACTGAAAGAAATTCTGAACTGGCCATTATACACACAAATTTGAAAACTTAAAATTAGTATATTAATTTTTAAGTGGCCTTCCAGCTAAACAGGAATTGATTCAGTAATGTTGCCAACAGTTATACTCTGATGGGATCATGACAGAAATGTTAAAAGCAGGGGGGGATATAGTGTTGGAGTTGTTGGTACTTTTGTTTAATAAATGTATGAAAGAGGGGAAGGTACCTAGGGATTGGCAGAGAGCATGTATAGTCCCTTTATATAAAGGGAAAGGGGACAAAAGAGATTGTAAAAATTATAGAGGAATAAGTTTACTGAGTATACCAGGAAAAGTATACGGTAGGGTTATAATTGAAAGAATTAGAGGTAAGACAGAATGTAGGATTGCGGATGAGCAAGGAGGATTCAGAGTGGGTAGGGGATGTGTAGATCAAGTGTTTACATTGAAGCATATATGTGAACAGCATTTAGATAAAGGTAGGGAAGTTTTTATTGCATTTATGGATTTAGAAAAGGCATGTGAGAGAGTGGATAGAGGAGCAATGTGGCAGATGTTGCAAGTATATGGAATAGATGGTAAGTTATTAAATGCTGTTAAGAGTTTTTATGAGGATAGTGAGGCTCAGGTTAGGGTGTGCAGAAGAGAGGGAGAATACTTCCCGGTAAAAGTAGGTCTTAGACAGGGATGTGTAATGTCACCATGGTTGTTTAATATATTTATAGATGGGGTTGTAAAAGAAGTAAATGCTAGGGTGTTCAGGAGAGGGGTGGGATTAAATTATTGGGAATCAAATTCAAAATGGGAATTGACACAGTTACTTTTTGCTGATGATACTGTGCTTATGGGAGATTCTTAAGAAAAATTGCAAAGGTTAGTGGATGAGTTTGGGAATGTATGTAAAGGTAGAAAGTTGAAGGTGAACAAAGAAAAGAGTAAGGCGATGAGGGTATCAAATGATTTAGATAAAGAAAAATTGGATATCAAATTGGGGAGGAGGAGTATGGAAGAAGTGAAATGTTTTCAGATATGTACTTGGGAGTTGACGTGTCGGCGGATGGATTTATGAAGGATGAGGTTAATCATAGAATTGATGAGGGAAAAAAGGTGAGTGGTGCGTTGAGGTATATGTGGAGTCAAAAAACGCTATCTATGGAGGCAAAGAAGGGAATGTATGAAAGTATAGTGGTACCAACACTCTTATATGGATGTGAAGCTTGGGTGGTAAATGCAACAGCGAGGAGACGGTTGGAGGCAGTGGAGATGTCCTGTCTAAGGGCAATGTGTGGTGTAAATATTATGCAGAAAATTCGGAGTGTGGAAATTAGGAGGTGTGGAGTTAATAAAAGCATTAGTCAGAGGACAAAAGAGGGGTTGTTGAGGTGGTTTGGTATTTAGAGAGAATAGATCAAAGTAGAATGACATGGAAAACATATAAATCTATAGGGGAAGGAAGGAGGGGTAGGGGTCGTCCTCGAAAGGGTTGGAGAGAGGGGGTAAAGGAGGTTTTGTGGACGAGGGGCTTGAACTTCCAACAAGCGTGTTAGACAGGAGTGAATGGAGACGAATGATACTTGGGACCTGACGATCTGTTGGAGTGTGAGCAGGGTAATATTTAGTGAAGGGATTCAGGGAAACCGGTTATTTTCATATAGTCGGACTTGAGTCCTGGAAATGGGAAGTACAATGCCTGCACTTTAAAGGAGGGGTTTGGGATATTGGCAGTTTGGAGGGATATGTTGTGTATCTTTATATGTATATGCTTCTAAACTGTTGTATTCTGAGCACCTCTGCAAAAACAGTGATAATGTGTGTGTGGTGAAAGTGTTGAATGATGATGAAAGCATTTTCTTTTTGGGGATTTTCTTTCTTTTTTGGGTCACCCTGCCTCAGTGGGAGACAGCCGACTTGTTGAAAAAAAAAAAAATAAAAAAACACTACATAAGCTAACAGTAACAAACAATAATAAATGCCTTTACTGATTTGCAGATCTCTTGACTATCCTAAGTGAAACAACTGAACAAGTTCACCCATAAACACCTTTTATGAAACTCTAACTTCACTGAACACATGAACCATTTGTAAACTTTATGAAGCTCTTGTTGCACAATGAATCTGCAATGAGTTCCAAAAAAGGAAGCACAAACTAGAAGCCAATTTATGTAGGTGTACCAAGAAACCTTATTCATTATCTATTTAATACACGAAAATGAGGAAAGTTGAATCAAGGTAAGATCATTTACTCAATATAAATTGAATTTCTACATGTTTAAGATTATCTAAGCAAAAGATTAATGTCCAGAGAGAATTCTGGTGCAGTGGTGTTATGTGCTATACACAGACAATGTATGCATGTGCCACTACTATGTTTCAACATACATTCTCAGCTAAGAAAACACTATGAATGAATGCTTTTCAATTGAACACCAGAGATTTTAATCTTAAAATCTCTAACACCTATATACTTTTAGCCTTTTGAAAAGTATACACCTAGACTACACATGAATGAAAGTTTGTAAATGTAATGCCATAAGGTTTTAATCTATATTTATTTAGCTACTATACTTTTAATTTTGAAACAAGAAAAAGAGCAAAACTTTACACTAGAGTTACACCTTGAAAAATAATGTACAGTACAAATAAAATACAATCTAATTAATAACCAACAAATGTCAATTACACGTCTTAAACCGTGGCATCGTGTATAATACTGTACTGCCTTTCACCAGTCAAAAAAAAAAAATGTCCAGAAATTAACACACAAGCAACATCAAGATAAAATCCTTTGGTTTCATTTTGGTTGTCCGAGCCAAGAAGGCCACACTAAACCTTGAGCAGCGTCGACATCAGTGGTCCTACAAGCATGTCCTCCTCCTCCTCCTCCTGAGAGTATGAAAGGCATGATAATACAATCAACTGAGTAAATGGACACATATGAAGGTTTGGGATACAGTAGTCCTCCCCGTATCCATAAGGGATATGTTCTAAGATGTACGTACCACAAATGCCCGAAGCCATGGACAGTAAAGAACCCTACATATATAGTATAAGCCATTGTCGTTTACATGCATACCTATGATAAAGTTTGATTGATAAATTATGCACAACAAGTTGAGAATTAGCATTTTTTCAGTGAAGAAGAACTGCCGGCATCAGTACTTTTGTGCTTTGCGGTCATCATTCAACAAAATTAAGGGTTATTTTCAGGCCATGGTAAGCCGCAGATACGAAGGTTCTACTGTACTTATTACAGGCAACACGAGTGGCTCCAGACTCCCTATACAGGAGAGGCTTACTGGTGACAGTCTGCTTGGAAGAGGAGGCTAGAAGACCAGTCTTGAAGCTGCCTTATTTTTTCATAATTTCAACAGGGGTTGATATTATGGGGGCTTCCACCCCCCCATCTCCCTGGTGTTGCCACTGAGGCCACATTCCAGTCATCAAATAAGTCAATCCTTAATGTACACAAGTGGATAGAGTGAGGACATACACAGAGGACAGGCAAGGTACAAGGACTGGCCTGAGTGTAAAGATAGTAACAGAGAAATTTAACACTAAAGCTGTACAAGTAAAGGATAAAAATAGTGTAATAAGGAAAAAACTGTATTTAAGTAATGACTGTGTTGTAAGGTGTCAGGATAATTAACAACATTTAAAAAGTATTATCAAGAATTATCCTCAGTATGGATGGGACAATGCCAAGATTTTTGCCAATGTTGATACCATCAAAATTATCCAATACCCACAGATACCTATACTATCAAGATTAGTTGATACATACCGATATAAATATTCAAATTTAGGCTGATACTGATACTCCAGTTTAGGCCAGTACCGATACCATCAAAATTAACCAATACCAGTACCTCGGCACATCCCTAATCCTGAGGCCCCACAACACAGCCATCCCTTTATAAGTTATTAACGAGTTACTGCATTTTTACAATTTACACTGCTTACCTGTAAAACTTTACTGTTAAGTCTGTCTGTCCATTATTGTCTTGCTTAGGTCTTGCCTTTCCACCTATCCACTGTGTATATCCTCTCTCTCTCCAGTTAGGTCAATGACGGCTTGACAAGTCTCCCAGTGAGTGAAACACAGCCTAAGATGATGATTCAAAACATTGCATATGTGTCCATCATCCTCCTCTTTTTTCTAGATAAACTTCATCACAAACTGAGCATGCTATACGGCTGTATTGTGTATGATGGTATTTACAGCAACACACAAATACACAATGCGTAGGGTAAACTTGTACACGTACATTTATGATGATAATATTAACGTATAACAGAGACGTTTTACAATCCACATATCACATTTATTTTAGTTACCGATTACTCGTCTTTTAGTTTTCATGGTGTGGGGAGAAATTTCCCAGAAGACAGAAAAAATAACTGGGGAAAAACTGAGAGAGTTGAAGGTACTGAGTGACTTAACTGACCAAAATAAACTCTCCCAAGTACTGCATTTCCCTATATCAGTAGTTAGATAAAAAATACAATGTCTTTCTCTCTCTTCTCTAAGTCTAAAAGATTTTGCTTTAGATGAATTAAACTATTTATTGTATTATATAATTTAAAAATTTAACCCATGTCTTCCCTTAACATTATGTAATACTAAATATATATATATTGCATTATGTGCCTTACATTAATTTTTTAAACAAAATGTGATCCTCTTTATTAGACTGTTGCAATATATTTTATTGCTGATATATGCATATTTCACAAAAAATTTCAATAAAACAGCAGGAAGAGGTTCTTAACACTAGGTACTACAAAAATAGAGCCCAATATCTGCATTACCGAACTAGAATAGCAATCACAGTCTTGCCGATGTTAGGTGGAAAAACAAGCTCATAGTGAGGTACAAAATACACTGTAGGGGGGCCTAAAGCAGCTAAGGATAGATATAAAATTATATTATTGTAGGTAAAATGAGCAAGCGCCCAGACTCTGGTTATCACTTCATTATTGTCGCGCGTGTTATTTTGCAGGTAAACTTTAGGCTAAGAACCTGTATCACTACTGAACTACTTTTGAGCTCTGCAATATCACGTTTCACTGTGACCATCTTCCACCACTGACAATGCCAAGTCATTTTATGAACGATAGTGACCTCTTTCTTTCCTCTTCGAAAATCTTAGCATTTTTCTCTGTTAACATTTCAAGATGAGATTTAATTGCAAGTTTAGTTGATTTCACTCCATTATACTCTACGTGGTAATAGACTGTACCCATAAAGAGAACATACACAAGGAAAAGCATCAAAATGGAGGAGAGTATGCCAAGAGAGATCCGTAACCCTGGAGAGTTGGCTATAGAGAGTGCAACAAGAATGCCCAGTTGAAAGACGATGAAAAGAGTGGCAAGAGTGATGTAGAACCTGCGACTGACAGCCACTTTCTTCAAGCCTTGCTCACACACTGCCGAGCTTTCCAGAAGAGCATCCGTCTCTGCCTGAATCTCTGTGATCGACTCTGTGTTTTCATCCTCTGCAAGAGACAAAAGATATGGAAACAGATTGCAAAGGAAAATATGGTACAGTGCTCAGTAATAACCCACATGGAGACAGAAACTCAGAGATTAATTGACTTGTATATTTCGACCCCCTTGTGGGATTCTTTTCAGGAGAAGAGGATCCCAGAAGGGGATCGAAATACAGCCACTCCTTACTTAGCAACATACTCATTTACCGATGACTTGGACTTACGACAGGCTCTCTGACCAGTACTTTCTTTCTTTCAACACACCGGCCATATCCCACCAAGGCAGGGTGGCACAAAAAGAAAAACGAAAGATTCTCTTTTAAATTTAGTAATTTATACGGGAGAAGGGGTTACTAGCCCCTTGCTCCCGGCATTTTAGTCGCCTCTTACAACACGCATGGCTTATGGAGGAAGAATTCTGTTCCACTTCCCCATGGAGATAAGAGGAAATAAACAAGAACAAGAACTAGAAAGAAAATAGAAGAATACCCAGAGGGGTGTGTATATATATGCTTGTACATGTATGTGTAGTGTGACCTAAGTGTAAGTAGAAGTAGCAAGACATACCTGAAATCTTGCATGTTTATGAGACAGACAAAAGAGATCAGCAATCCTACCATCATGTAAAACAATTACAGGTTTTCGTTGTACACTCACTTGGCAGGACGGTAGTACCTCCCTGGGTGGTTGCTGTTTACCAACCTACTACCTAGGTTGACCAGTACTTATACCTAAATAATGTATATTAGAGCTGATTTCCTCTATTCTTTTTATTACAATATGCAGTACACTACTGAATAATCATTTAACAATATACTAAAAATGTTATAATGGTGCAAAGGTGACATTAAAACAACATCAAAGATGGTGGACACAAACCCACTACCATTATAGTATGCTCCTCACTAAGCGATGAATTCGTTTACCAAAGTGGTCTTAGAAACGGAATTCCATCATTAAGTGAGGAGAGGCTGTATACAAATCAATGAATCTTTTGAGTTTCTGTCTCCACGTGGGCTATTAATGAGGACAACAAGTGTTCATTACAATTTAGTTATTTATATGGTATAGCATATACAGGAACTCATCTCATAAAATGCAAGCTACACTCCAGAATACTGGTGCAGAACATACAATAGTGTTACAGGAATTGAGGTACACATGGCAGTTTGGAGGGATATGTTGTGTATCTTTATACATATATGCTTCTAAACTGTTGTATTCTGAGCACCTCTGCAAAAACAGTGATTACGTGTGAGTGTGGTGAAAGTGTTGAATGATGATGAAAGCATTTTCTCTTTGGGGATTTTCTTTCATTTTTGGGTCACCCTGCCTCGGTGGGAGACGGTCGACTTGTTGGAAAAAAAAAAAAAGGTTACAGTGCCACAAAACAATTTATCATCATTTTACATCAAAAATATAGTACTACAGCCTCTCCTCACTTAATGACAGAGTTCCACTTCTAAGACCACATCAGTAAATGAATTTGCCACTAAACAAGGAGTATACTATATTGGTAGTGGGTTTGTGTTAGCCATCTTTACTATTGTTTTAATGTCACTTTTACACCATTTATAACATTCCTGGCAATTTTTTAAATGTTTATACAGTAGTATATTGTACATTGTAATAAACAGAATAGAGGAAATCAGCTCTAATATCCATTAGTTAGGTATGCAGACTGGTCAGAGAGCCCGACGTAAGTCCGAGGCATAGGTAAATGAGTACGTCGCTAAGTGAGGAGAGGCTCCATATAAAAGGAGAAATAAAACAAAGAACTGTGGAGTAGTCTTCCTTTGAAGTCAAACTTCACCATTCTTCTTTGTACTGGACTGATGAAGTCACTGTGTGGCAAAATACTTCCTCGGTAAAGATACCCAAGTGTTGCACATGTGTCTAATTTATCAACTTGTTGGTTCTCTGGACCATATATCTGCATACAAGCATTCCTGTTGGGTGTCGTATTTACTATCCAGATATCAGATATATTTTTTTTATTTATTAACACATTGGCCATTTCCCACCAAGGCAAGGTGGCCCGAAAAAGGAGAAAACACTTTCATCATCATTCACTCCATCACTGTCTTGCCAGAGGCACGCCAATACTACAGTTCAAAAACTGCGACATATCTCCACCTCTCCTTCAGAGTGCAGGCGCTGTGCTTCCCACCTCCAGGACTCAAGTCAAGCTAACTGGTTTCCCTGAATACCTTCATGTTATTTTGCTCACACTCCAACAGCATATAGTGATGAAAATATCCAAAATAGTGATAGAAGAGAAGGATGTTTCCAGCAAGTAAGCAATGGCAGCTCGTAGCGCTAGTAATACCTATACTATCACACCACATCAAACTTTCATTTTTAATAATTTTTTATCTCGTTTCAACAAAAAATTAAAAATTCGCTTATAAATACATTGAAAACACCATTTTTTTTTTTTTAACAAGTCAGCTGTCTCCCACCGAAGCAGGGTGACTCAAAAAGAAAGAAAATCCCCAAAAAGAAAATACTTTCATCAACATTCAACACAATCACTGTTTTTGTGGAGGTGCTCAGAATACAACAGTTTAGAAGCATATATGTATAAAGATACACACAACATATCCCTCCAAACTGCCTATATCCCAAACCCCTCCCATTTCCAGGACTCGAGTCCAGCTATATAAAAATAACCGGTTTCCCTGAATCCCTTCACTAAATATTACCCTGCTCACACTCCAACAGCTTGTCAGGTCCCAAATACCATTCGTCTCCATTCACTCCTGTCTAACACGCTCATGCACGCTTGCTGGAAGTCCAAGCCCCTCGCCCACAAAACCTCCTTCACATTATTTTGAACAATAACAGTATGATACTAATTTTCAATTCCCATTTTGTATTTGATTCCCCATAATTTAATCCCACCCCTCTCCCTAGCATTTACTTCTTTTACAACCCCATCTACAAATATATTAACCCTTAAACTGTCTAAACATAGATCTACGTTCACGTGCGTAGCACTCCGACCTTGATTTACCCCATTTGAAAGCATGTAAAAAAAAAACGCAGATCTACGTTCAGAGCCTGCCGCACATCAACGTATATCTACGTGTGGACAGCTTAAGGGTTAAACAATCATGGTGACATTACATCATACAACAGATTTTTCGTGTAATATATTTGTCAGTTGCAAATTATTTTAGCATAAGGTTGATGAAGTCATACGTCCGGCAGTGAGCATCTAGGGGCCTGCAGCTCTGCAGCTCCTATGGACGAGCTGCCACTGCATGTAAGTGGGTTGCTTGGCCACCATGCGTATACATGTACTCTGGTGACAGACACAACTGCAGCCTAATATGGTCCTCTACTGACGACGTTTTTGCCCACATGTTCAGCTTTATCGAGCCACAAACTTGATTTGATAAAGCTTGCCATGCAGGTGAAATATAGTTAATAAAACAACTGCATTATACTGCGTCTGTTTCTCTTACCACCATGTAGGTAATTTATACCATTTTTCTCCAGGTGAATATCCCTCTTGAAAAAACTCAATATGCATAAATAATGAACGAAGGCAGTAGCCCACTGGAGATGTACTATGCGACATACATTAAAAATTTGAAATGACTTTGAACAATATCCATTAAGAGAAGAACAAACTGGATGACATTTAACTGACCTTTGACGGGAGTGACTGTGAGAATTGTACGGAGAGCCTCATGGTCTGAGAAACTAAAATCTTGCTGTGGTACTCTCTGTGGCCAAGGCTGGTCACACACTTTGGTTTTAACCTGAAAAAAAATTCTCGCATGAATCTTATGCTCGAATCTGGAGAATAGTGGAGGAGAAACCAAGCTCTGATTTACACTAAGTTACCAATAGTCAAAATGAGCTTACAGGTAATATTAGAAATCATCAACTTAGGGTCATTTCTGACATCTGTACCAGAGCTCAGACCAAACTGAAGCCTTGACTAACACTGACCCAATGGTAAGCAAAGTACCTTGGACATAATCATGAAAAAACTTCTCTTTCTGCATCATCCTGTTGCTCATAATCCCCCCCCCCGGGTGTGTTGAAAAAAAAAAAAAAATATATATATATATATATATATATTATATATATATATATATATATATATATATATATATATATATAATATATATATAATATATATATAATATATATATATATATATATATATATATATATATATATATATATATATATATATATATATATATGCTTCTAGACTGTTGTATTCTGAGCACCTCTGCAAAAACAGTGATAATGTAAGTGTGGTGAAAGTGTTGAATGATGATGAAAGTATTTTCTTTTGGGGATTTTCTTTCTTTTGGGTCACCTGCCTTGGTGAGAGAGCCACTTGTTGAAAAAATTATATATATATATATATATATATATATATATATATATATATATATATATATATATATATATATATATATATATATATATATATATATATACACACACATACATACATATACTCTTTTAAGAGCATGTATTTAGGAAAACTCTGGGAGATGTAATGATGACAGTTTCAATCCTTAAGAAACTTACAAGCTGTTAGGTAAATGGAAAAAGATGCAACTAATGTGACATTATATTGTGGCAATGCTATGTTCTCCAGGAGTTTATCCAGCTAGACAAAGCTCCTGGAGAGCAAAACATTGCCACAATAAAAATGTCACATTAGTTTCATGTGTCCATTTAGTTAAAATTCTGTCAGTAATTCTGCCATTATTGTTAACTTACAAGTTGCCGTATGTTTGTCGTATCCACTTACTTTGTGAGTCGAAGAGGCTTGATAAAAAATGTAGTCAATCCTGTTGCCACTAGGGTTGTCTATTAAGGCCTTGACATTGGTGAAGCTGTTTGCCGGAGTTTCATTGGTCTCTCCATTTGAACCAGGTGCCTGCAATATATCACACATGCAATAAACATCATACCATACTGGAAACCTCACTGGAAGTAAATATAGAATAAAAAGGTACAATACCATGACTGGAACAATACACAAATAACCCGCACATAGGAGAGAGAAGCTTATGACGACCTTTCGGTCTGACTTGGACCGAAACGTCATCATTACATTCTTTCTCTTTAAGTGGGAGAGACTGGGTTTGATTGGTGTCATGGGTAAGGGAGTAAATTCTTGGGTAGCTTTGGGTATTGGCGGTTCTGAAAGGACCTGCATTGCATGGACCAGTAGGCCTTCTGCAGTGTTCCTCCATTCTTATGTTCTTTCTCCTCTGTGTATTGTTCGTCATGGTATTGTGCCTTTTCATTCTTTGCATCTGGACTACTTACACATATGAAACCAAATATTTTTTCATAAGGACTTCAACTTTGGTGTCAAAATGTTACA
>NC_091379.1:1066159-1166159 GCF_038502225.1 Cherax quadricarinatus | reverse complement strand
ATGCATTAAAATTCAATGTGAGGAAAAGGTCAATAAGGCTAACAAATATCATAGAAAAGGACATGGCTACTGTAACATTCATGGTGCTAGTGGGGTATAGAGGAAAGGCAAGGAAGTAGTGCAGGTTAAACTTACATGCGTGTTTGCTAGGATGAAAGGGATTCCGTGGCGCAGACTTTTACACAATGCCACACCTTTGCCGCCCCACCAGTCTCCATGTTGAATTTTGTGAGGGAAGCCATTGAGGGTGAACTTGTGAAAGTGAACTTCGGTGATTGGTGTGCGGGAGAAGATGCACAATCCGGATCCGATGACCCCGCTAAAATAGTAGTGTGAAAATGGCAACACCTTGCTCACCTGGAAAAATATTAATAATAAACAAAAAGAAACAGATACATTCCCATTAAAAACACACAGGGTAACCACATAAGGTCATAAAAGGACATGAAAATTTAAGAGGGGATTTCTTCGTACAAACCGGTTAGCCAGACTCAAGTCCTGGAGGTGAAAAGTACAGTGCCTGCACTCTAAAGGTGTTGGAATGTTTGCAGTTTGGAAGGGCAACTAAACTGTAGTAGCTATGCACCTTTGGCAAGATATAGTGAATGATGGTAAAAGCATTTCTTCTACAGGTCACCCTGCCATGGTGGGAGATGCCCAGTGTGAGAATAAAAGAAAAACTCTTATTACAGTACCCATAACAAGGATAAGAAGCCACAGTTGTAAACTGAGGAAGAAGTGGAGCTGAAGGTATACTAGATTTTCCTTTGCAAACTCAGTGGTTGACCAATGGAATTAACTAAATAGAAGGAATAAAGAAGAATCAGAGAGTAACATAACTACAGGCAGGCCTTGCTTTACAGCACTTCACTTTATGACGCTTTGCTATGCAGCGGCTGTCAATTATACCCATTCTTCACTTATTCAGACTTCCTACAATAAATATATTCACCACTCACTATAAGCTAAGGATGAAAATATTTTAATGCACGATGAGCCTGCCCCATGGCCGGGCTCTAGGAGCAACTCATCAAAGGTATATCTGTGGATTACCTGGAGTTTACCTGGAGAGGGTTTCGGGGGTCAATGCCCCCATGGCTCGGTCTGGTAAAAGTTAATAATAGAGAACATGTCAAATTGCTTTAAAGAATTTCAGTAGTGCCATTCCGAGAGACCTGCAACTTCAGGCATTCTGATGACATGATGTCACAAGACTGACTCATTATATCTGGCAGCTCTTAATCTTACATCATACATGCATAAACAACCTCATTTTCACACTTTAATCTCTTTCAAATGTTTCACAAAACCTATAATTTCAGCACAACCTTTGCTTGTAAACAATGACTATTTAATATCAAAACGCCTTTATTTTCCTAACCTATTTAAGAATCTGCAGTACATACATCATTTCATTAATTTCCTTGGTGGGGAAGGCAGCTCAATCTTTAGCCAATCCTAAAAAAAACAAATATGTACAGTAAATCCACATTTTAAGAAACTTTGGAAATATGAAACAAAATCATTAGGTTAAATGATTTGCAAACAATGGACAAAGTTGAGTGGTTACAGAACTGTCCATTAATATGATGATCATAGCAAAATTTTATCTCTATTTGCCACAATTGCCATTACCAGCCACTTGACTCCCTTATCAATTCCTCTAATCAGGGGTTTACTGTATTAACAAGAGTAATACCCAAAAAATCTTAGGAAAATAATGTTCTCATGTCTCATATTTTTCTTTTTTAATAAACTGGCTGCATCCCACCAAGGCAGGGTGACCTAAAAAGAAAAATAGAAGTTTTCTTTTTTAAATTTAGTAATTGTTTCATATTTACCTTGCATAAATAATATCGTGTACAGTAAAACCTTTATTTACCAGACCTCAATTTAACAAATTTCAGATTTAATCAACAAAAATGTTATTCGATTAAAATCCACTATATCCAGAAGTCTCTGTTATTATTAAGAGCATGAAAAAATGATGTCATCACCTAATACAGTGGAACCTCAAAAATCGAACTGCTCTCAACTCAACCAATTATGTAAGTGTATTTTTGTAAGTGTTTTTATAAGTGTATTTTTGAGGGCTTGAAATGGACTAATCTAATTTACATTATTCCTGATAGGAATAAATTCATTCGGTAACAGCACTTGGACAGCCTTCTGGACTGAAGAAAGTTCGATATTTGAGGTTCCACTGTATTGTGTTAAATTAAGGTTTCGCTATATTGCGAATCCTCTAAAAATCAACTACTAAAATGATTTTATTTTGGAAAAAGAAAACTTCCAAAAATTCTGTATATTATTTTATTATAATCAATACTAAGCTCTAAACCCACAAGGGTTATACAGCACTGGCCAAAAATTCAGAATTCTCAATACAGGTGCTCCTTACTTCGGCTTACGATATTTCAACTTTACGATGGTGAGTAATCAAGTCGATGAACTGTAAAACTTTCTTTTTTGTTTTGTACAATACTGTACATTTATTGATAGTATAAACTTGCGGAGAGCATGTATAGTCCCTTTATTGACGATCTGTTGGAGTGTGAGCAGGGTAATATTTAGTGAAGGGATTCAGGGAAACCGGTTATTTTCATATAGTCGGACTTGAGTCCTGGAAATGGGAAGTACAATGCCTGCACTTTAAAGGAGGGGTTTGGGATATTGGCAGTTTGGAGGGATATGTTGTGTATCTTTATACGTATATGCTTCTAAACTGTTGTATTCTGAGCACCTCTGCAAAAGCAGTGATAATGTGTGAGTGTGGTGAAAGTGTTGAATGATGATGAAAGTATTTTCTTTTTGGGGATTTTCTTTCTTTTTTTTGGGTCACCCTGCCTCGGTGGGAGACGACCGACTTGTTGAAAAAAAAAAAATAAATAAACTTGTATTCATTTATTTAATTTTCAATACTAGTACAGCCTCTCCTCACTTAGTGACGTACTCGTTTACCAACAACTCAGACTTACGATGGGCTCTCTGACCAGTATGTATATCTAAATAATATATATATTAGAGCTGATTTCCTCTATTCTGCTTATTACAATATACAGTATACATGTACTGTATAAACATTTAAAAATATACCAGAAATGTTATAAATGGTGCAAAGGTGACATTAAAACAATATCAAAGATGGTTGACATAAACCTGCTACCAGTATAGTATGCTCCTCACTTAGTGATGAATTTGTTTACCAATGTGGTCTTAGGAACGGAACTCCGTCGTTAAGTGAGGAGAGGCTGTATTTATTTACTCACCATTAATTTACCCAAAATGCACATGAATGCTAGTGCCTTTCTTTGTTCTTAATAATATTTTATTACATGTAAACTACACATTGTATACAATGCAAAGAAATAAAAATTTTGAATTTGATATTTTCAACTTACGGTGGGTTCGTCAAAACATAACCCCATCGTAAGTCGAGGACCATCTACAGTTCAACTCACTTTAGAAACATTACTCACTTTAGATGCTAAGAAACAATAGTCTGCCTTAGACCAGACTTCTTGGAGAAACACAAAATCATATTCATCTGGTCCCGTGATGAGCTGGTTTCCGATAGCTTCCATGCGCGCTTCCCTGTTCTTGGAAATGACAGGTATCCCCCTAAAACAGCAAAAAAGTAAGATAATGTGTATATATGTAGGCATATGCTGCAATAAGATCACAATAAACAGGTGACAGCTCTAGGCCTTTCGTGTTACAATCAATATATCAGGAGCTTATAATGTTGCAGAAATGAGTAGAAAATCCAGGAAGATTCATTCAGGGAAACGACTCTCTTTAGATTCTGGAAAGTCGTTCCCAAAAAACAAATCTGCCTGGAGTTCCTACTATATTTCTGCATCACTGCAAGCTCCTGATGATCTGTTGATTGCAAAACAAAAGGCCTAGAGCTATCATTCAACTCCTCCTGTGGTTATTTTGTACATATTACTAAATGTTAAAAGAAGGTAAACTTTATAATTTTCTTTTTATCGGCTCACTCTGCCTTGGTGGGAGACAGTTGGTATATTAAAAAAAAAAAATATACACATATACATACTTTATGTAACTGCTGAAGAAAGTATCTGAAAGCTTTTGCTGTTTGGAAGTTGGCACATGTGCTCGATTATTTTCATGGAGAAATGCCAAATCCATGGTTTAGCGACTAAGAATGAAAGGTAATCAGCTATAAGCAGAGGAAGTGGAGGGTAGCTCCAATTTCCTGACTCAAGAGCCCTTCACTAGCATCATGGCACTCCTTGAAGGGTAAACATTCTTAAGAAAATATTCCCGCTTCATTTCACAATGGTGGGGGAAAGAGGGAGTTACACATATAACCCGCACATAAAAGAGAGAAGCTTACGACGACGTTTCGGTCCAAGTCGGACCGAAACGTCGTCGTAAGCTTCTCTCTTTTATGTGCGGGTTATTTGTGTATCGTTCCAGTCACGGTATTGTGCCTTTTTGTTATTTAAAGAGGGAGTTTTCCGCTGGGTATTTGAGATGGCAAATTATTAAAATAAATCCATCCCAACCGCTTGGTGGACGTTGCACTGACTCGCCTTCGAGTTGGGCACTCGCGACTGGCAGCTCATCTATATTGCCTTCGGATGACGGACTCTCCGTACTGCCCATGGTGTCCCTCACAGCCTGAGACGGTGGAACACTTCCTGCTGTGGTGCCCATGTTATCACTCTGCACGAACTACTCTCCATGCGACCTTGTGCACACTTGGGGAGGGGTTTCGCCCTCTGGACCGTCAGGAGATATTGGCCTGTACCTGCTCCTTCCTGCTGGCTTCAGGGCATATCAGAGACATATGATACATAGTTATTAGTCAAGACATTCTTCCACTTTGGTCGATATTCCCTCTCCTAGCACTGGACGGCCGGGCTCGATACGGCGTATGCTGTCAGTGGCCCTGAAACCCAACAGAAGAAGAAGAAGAAGAATCTAATATAGGAAGGGTCTGGGATATTGGCAGTTTGGAGGGGTATGTTGTGTTTATCTGGAGTTTATCTGGAGAGAGTTCCGGGGGTCAACGCCCCCGCTTCTAAACTGTTGTATTCTGAGCACCTCTGCAAAAACAGTGATTATGTGTGTGTGAGGTGAAAGTGTTAAATGATGATGAAAGTATTTTCTTTTTGGGGATTTTCTTTCTTTTTGGGTCACCCTGCCTCGGTGGGAGACAGCCGACTTATTGGAAAAAAAACAATTATTATCTAGTAGTGCATCAGCACGGTCTCCAACCACCATGTGTAGATAACAGTTTTAACCCTTA
This sequence comes from Cherax quadricarinatus, assembly GCF_038502225.1. Lineage (NCBI taxonomy): Eukaryota > Metazoa > Arthropoda > Malacostraca > Decapoda > Parastacidae > Cherax > Cherax quadricarinatus. The sequence continues at coordinate 1,160,878 of NC_091379.1, read as the reverse complement.
AACGGTCCAAACGTATATATACATTAACTCGCGTAGCGCCCCAAATTTTTTGAGGAAAAAAGAAATCTTTTCTTTTAAAAGGAAAAAAGAGCATATGGTACCCAGGCATCCCCAATTATTTTAATATGGAACACAGTGAGTGTGCACACCCATTCTCTCATGTCTAGGTGACTCAGGCTTATTGTGGCAATGTTGAATGAATGAAAAAGAAAACATATATATACGTTTGGAGCGCTACGCGCGTGAACGTATATATACGTTTGGACCGTTTAAGGGTTAAAGTGTTCTGGCTGAATGAGAAAATTACTAACACACAAAGAAACTAATAAGTATGTGCCTTTGTTCTAACCTCTAAAACCTTTGACCTATGACATACTAATCAAAGTGAGATCTTTTAATAGCAAACCCTCGGCTTAATGTATTTCCATAAGACACCTGCTGTCCATGTTCACTCATTAGTAAAATAGGTACCCGAGTGTTAGTTGACTAGTGTGGGTCACATCCTGGGACAAAATTGACCTAATCTGCCCGAAATGCCCTGCATAACAAGGGACTTTCCATATATGTAGAAGTATGTCATTGATGTCAGCTAGGCCTGTATACTTTGTACATGTACTTGTAGAGATAAAGATATTATTATAATGGGGTGAGCATGGATGGCCAATGATGGATGACTGTGGTGGCTCAAGGTTGCTTTACCGTGGCTGTAACATTAACCCAAGAGAGATATGCTTCTAGAAACAGCTTTCATCTGTTATACCCACACACAATGTACCCAGTGAGGACAAATATTAAAATATACATTCTAATCAGAATTTATTGTTAAAAACTGCAAAACATGTGAAGCATGTGTGAGGCTTATCACAGTTCTATTTCATGACCCACACCTGTGAACACCACATTAAGGTTAATGAACAATTCTCTAAATAATAGACTTGGTCTGCTCTTTACAAATTAACTAACATTCATATCATCCCATACTTCTAAAGGCTTTTAATACAAGGGTTTACTTTTTTATAAAACAAACACATCACTGGGGCACATAAGCACACACACTGCCCGACCTTTCCTCAGTACCATGATTTCTTGATACAGGCAGGCCCTGTTTTACAGTGCTTCACTTTACAGCGTTTGGGTAATGCTGTGGTTTTCAATTATACCCATTCTTCATTTATTCAGACTTCCTACAATACATTATATATATTCACCACTAGGAATTTTTATTGACCTAAGAAAAGCTTTTGACACAGTAGACCACGACATCCTACTCCACAAACTTGATCATTACGGTATAAGAGGCCATGCGCTTGCTTATTTCAAATCTTACATTACTAATAGGTATCAGTATGTCACCATTAAAGACACAGCATCAGCAACACGGCCACTTGATACTGGAGTTCCGCAGGGAAGTGTCCTTGGTCCCCTGCTCTTCCTCATATACATCAATGACCTTCCAAACGTATCCCAACACCTGAAACCCATTCTTTTTGCTGACGACACGACTTATGTCATCTCTCACCCTAATCTTGCCACCCTCAACACCACTGTGAATGAGGAGCTGATCAAAATATCGACTTGGATGACAGCCAATAAACTTACGCTTAACACTGACAAAACCTACTATATTATGTTTGGTAGCAGAGCAGGAGATGCACAAATTAACATTAAGATTGACAACACTCTAATTACCAGAAATAATGGGGGCAAATTCCTAGGCTTATACCTTGACAACAACCTGAATTTCAGCACCCATATCCAGCATATAACCAAAAAAGTATCTAAAACGGTTGGGATCCTCTCCAAGATACGTTACTACGTGCCGCAAAGTGCCCTTCTCACACTATACCACTCACTTATTTATCCATACCTCACCTATGCTATTTGTGCTTGGGGATCAACTGCAGCAACACACCTAAAGCCAATAATAACCCAACAAAAAGCTGCAGTAAGAATAATCACTAAATCCCATCCCTGGCAACACACCCCCCCACTCTTCATAGACCTAAACTTACTCCCTGTTCAGTACATCCACACTTACTACTGTGCAATCTACATCTACAGGGCCTTAAACTCTAATATCAACCTTGACCTAAAATGCTTTCTTGATAGTTGTGACAGAACCCACAGGCATAACACCAGACACAAACATCTCTACGACATTCCCCGTGTCCGACTAAACCTTTACAAAAATTCAATGTATGTCAAAGGCCCTAAAATCTGGAATACCCTACCTGAGAACTCTAGAACTGCAGACACATTCATCACCTTCAAAACTACCATTAGAAAACATCTTATCTCCCTGATACACCCTGTCTACTAACTATACGAATACCACCTGGTGGTTCACACTTACACTCACTGACTCATTTGACCATAAACAGAAATATTAATCTCAATCTTAAAATAATGAATCCTGTGATACTCCAATACTGAAACTATGTACTGTGCCAAAACAATAGCATTTACATTGCTAAACTCACAAACTAGTATTTAGTCACTTAGCCATAATACCAACTTACCTCATAATTTGTAATATTTTACAATTAAGAATAAAACTAAATCTGCCCGAAATGCCTAGCCATGCTAAGCGTTCTAGTGGTACACTCTGTAATCATTATTTTACTACATGTAAACCACACAATAACCAAATTTCTGTAAACTCAGCATTGTAATCCTTATAGAGAATAAACTTACTATAAGCTAAGAACGAAAACATTTTAAAGTAAGTAATGTGTGTACTATATATGCATTTTTTATGCCTAGTTCTATTGTTCACTTAATAAAAGATAGTGTAAATATGTTATCAGACTTTTATACACATTTGACAGTGAAAGAAAGGTTACGTTTCACATTACAGCGATTTTTGATAACAACAGTAGCTCGGAACCTAACCTGCTATGGAAGCGGGGCCTGCCTGTACAATGAAAATATTTGAATGACAACTCACCAAACATTTAAGGTCAAAACCTTGATATCCACTGCCATCGTGTTATCCTTTTGAGCATGTTCTGGCACAGTCATCTGTTCCTCTCACTCTGGAAACATTTATTTTATTAATAAATTGCGCTAATTTGGTTATCATATAACTGCGAGACTTTTAAGTTTGTGCAAAGCAATCAATAAATAAAAAAATAGATATGGAAAGATTTCTAGAAAAATCCAATGTTACGATACTATTGAAAGATCATCGAGTCACTGTATAAGAATTCCAAAATTCCTGCTTATAGAAAAAGCTATACTTTCAAAATTTTCCCTGACCTGCAATGCCTTACTTTAAGGCATAGAATGTTGAGCTCTAGCTCCTGTATACCAGACAAGCAACCCTAAATTATTATTAGCCAAGACTAAATAAAATGTTTTTCAAGAATTATATTCATGTTAGACTAACATGTGTGTTATTTTTTGGCATAACAGTTGCAGCACTGTTTGTCCCACATGGGTTTAGCACTTAATTATAATATTAATAAGAACTCTATTTGAGGGAGTTATCCTAGGTAATATACACTAAGTATGATAATTGTACTTATGTGTACCTGTGCCTAAATAAACCTACTTCATAAACACACTTAACCTCAGGTTAGGTCTAACTGGTCTGTTAGGCAGTTATATGTGTGTGTGTGTGTGTGTGTGGTGTGTGTGTGACTCAACAATCAATATTTGCACCAATAACTCATTACAGTTGTGACCAGGTGTGGAAGTGTGAATTGCTCATTACACTATAATTTGTTCATGATTGTAGCCATGTATAAACGTAAGTAACCATTCTACAGAATTCATTACCTTTGTAACTTGTGAGCTCATTACCTTTGTACCTAGTTCAGCTATCAAAACTTTGGGGGCCCAGTCCCTGGACCCATTACGTACCTCTGTAATCTGTTTACCTGGAGTTTACCTGGTGAGAGTTCCGGGGGACAACGCCCCAGCGGCCCGGTCTGTGACCAGGCCTCCTGGTGGATCAGAGCCTGATCAACCAGGCTGTTGCTGCTGGCTGCAAGGAAATACCTTTGTAACTTGTCATGATTGTGACCAGACCTACCTGGAGTTCATTACCTTTGTAAATTGTGAGTTCATTACCTTTGTAAATTGTGAGTTCATTACCTTTGTAAATTGTGAGTTCATTACCTCTGTAACTTGCTCAGCTATCAAAACTTTGGAGTCCAGTCCCTGGACCAATTATGTACCTCTGTAATCTTTTGACTACCACCCACAGGATGGGTATGGGGTGCATAATAAACATATTAAACTAACTAACTTGTGAGACAAGAGCCAACTCTTATTTCCACTGGTACTATCATCCATTTATAAAAACAATTGGTTATCAATGGATGTGTGTCCTTACACGTATTGTCCTATTCGCCTAGCAGCAAGTAGGTACCTGAGTGTTAGTTGACTCATGTGGGTTGCATCCTGGGGGACAAGATTAAGAACCCCAGTGGAAATAAGACAGTCAGTCCCTCCATGATACACTACCCGTCTTGGGTTATCCAGTAACACTTTAGGTATTACTGAATAAGAACCCCAATGGGAATAAATCACTGTCCGACCTTTTTGGGTTATCCTGGATTCTCTACACATATACTGCTACCCTGGGGGAGGTGCTGGAGGCCAAGGACGACCCTGGGGAAGTGCTGGAGGTTAAGGACAACCCTGGGGAGGTGCTGGAGGTTAAGGACAACCCTGGGGGAGGTGCTGGAGGTTAAAGACAACCCTGGGGTAGGTACTGGAGGTTAAGGACAACCCTGGAGGAGGTACTGGAGGTTAAGGACAACCCTGGGGGAGGTGCTGGAGGTTAAGGACAACCCTGGGGGAGGTGCTGGAGGTTAAGGACAACCCTGGAGGTACTGGAGGTTAAGGACAACCCTGGGGGAGGTGCTGGAGGTTAAGGACAACCCTGGGGGAGGTGCTGGAGGTTAAGGACAACCCTGGGAGAGGTACTAGAGGTTAAGGACAACCCTGGGGGAGGTGCTGGAGGTTAAGGACAACCCTGGGGGAGGTGCTGGAGGTTAAGGACAACCCTGGGAGAGGTACTGGAGGTTAAGGACAACCCTGGGAGAGGTACTGGAGGTTAAGGACAACCCTGGGGGAGGTGCTGGAGGTTAAGGACAACCCTGGGGGAGGTGCTGGAGGTTAAGGACAACCCTGGGAGAGGTACTGGAGGTTAAGGACAACCCTGGGAGAGGTACTGGAGGTTAAGGACAACCCTGGGGGAGGTGCTGGAGGTTAAGGACAACCCTGGGGGAAGTGCTGGAGGTTAAGGACAACCCTGGGGGAGGTGCTGGAGGTTAAGGACAACCCTGGGGGAGGTGCTGGAGGTTAAGGACAACCCTGGGGGAGGTACTGGAGGTTAAGGACAACCCTGGGAGAGGTACTGGAGGTTAAGGACAACCCTGGGAGAGGTACTGGAGGTTAAGGACAACCCTGGGGGAGGTACTGGAGGTTAAGGACAACCTTGGGGGAGGTGCTGGAGGTTAAGGACAACCCTGGGGGAGGTGCTGGAGGTTAAAGACAACCCTGGGGGAGGTACTGGAGGTTAAATACAACCCTGGGGGAGGTGCTGGAGGTTAAGGACGTCCCTGGGGGAGGGGCTGGAGGTTAAATACAACCCTGGGGGAGGTGCTGGAGGTTAAGGACGTCCCTGGGGGAGGGGCTGGAGGTTAAGGACGACCCTGGGGGAGGTGCTGGAGGTTAAAGACAACCCTGGGGAAGGTGCTGGAGGTTAAGGACGACCCTGGGGGAGGTGCTGGAGGTTAAGGACGACCCTGGGAGAGCTCTCAGGTGGAACCTCAAGTGACTACCTCAGTGTAATTACATGTGTGCAGCTGATGGTTGTAGAGCAGCTGGTGCTTCCTGGCCAGCTGGATAAGTGTAGCTGGTGTTCCCTAGCCAGCTGGAGTGTAGCTGGTGTTCCCTGGCCAGCTGGAGTGTAGCCGGTGCTCCCTGGCCAGCTGGACAGCGTAGCTGGTGCTCCCTGGCCAGCTAGAAGAGTGTAGCTGGTGTTCCCTGGCCAGCTAGACGAGTGTAGTTGGTGCTTCCTAGCCAGCTAGATGAGCGTAGCTGGTGCTCCCTAGCCAGCTGGACAGCGTAGCTGGTGCTCCCTGGCCAGCTAGATGAGTGTAGCTGGTGTTCCCTGGCCAGCTAGATGAGTGTAGCTGGTGTTCCCTGGCCAGCTAGATGAGTGTAGCTGGTGCTCCCTGACCAGCTAGATGAGTGTAGCTGGTGCTCCCTAGCCAGCTGGATGACACCTGCTGCCATCAGCCTCCTCCCACCACTCAGGATATCACATATCCTCCCTCTCCTGTCCAATGTACCTGTTTGCTTCCAATTTCCCCAGGCTCTGAGTGACCTCTTAAGGGTTTAGAGCTCTCCACCATTAACGTAGTAATAAAAATAACGAGAATAATAATAATAATCCATCATCTTCTATGATGGTCTTCACACAGAGAGAATGGTATTGGGTGATGCTGTGTCTGCTGGACTCTGCAAATATCTTTTTTTTAGGTTCATTTGCAATTTTGAGTTATTGCAATTGTCTTATATGGTGTAATGGGTGTGTAAATTACTTAGGGTAACCCTTAAAAAGAAGTTAAAGTGATTTCAATGGAAATAAGTCACTTTGTCTGACTTTTTGGGGTACCCGGGGTAATTTACACTATGATAATTGTAGTTATGTGACTAAATAAGCTTATTTACGATAATTTTACCTATGTGTACCTAGTAAGTAAGTTTTTAGGTACAGGTACACATAAGTACAATTATTATACATAGTGTAAATTACCCAGGATAACCCAAAAAAGTCAGTGACTTATTTCCATTGGGGTCCTTTGTAAGACCCCAAATCCTTATTGAATTCAAGTACATCAAGGTATCTGCCTTGATGTTCCTCCTGAAGGGCTCTTTTTCAGAGGAATTGGAGCTACCCTTCCTTTCCTCAGACCAAACCTAGGTACCTCCAATGCCCCAGGTGCTGTTTGAATAGTCACCCAAAATTAGATAATGAGGACCATGCTGGGCCTGGGTCTATAATATTTAGATCAGAATGAATTACGAAAGGTGCGTTACATTGGGTAATTTACACATATGTTATTATGTAAAACAGCTACTGGGGGGTTGAATGATAGCTCTAGGCCTTTCGTGTTGTTATCAACACATCATCAGGAGCTTGCAATGTTGCTGAAAGAGGAGGAAGTACAAGCAAATACGTTCAGAGGAAGTGTCTTTGCTCCATCAAAGAAGAGGGATACCATTAAGGTCATTATCTTCTTGGGATACCATGAGGACCATTAGCTTCTAGGGATATCATAAGGGCCATTATCATCTATGGACATTATGAGGAAGCCATAACTAGGGATACCATAAGGGTCATTATCATCTATGGATACCATGAGGGGCCATATCTAGGGATACCATACTAACAAAACACCACTACCAGTGTATAATCCTGAACCATCATCAGGACCATGTAACAACAAGGTCACCCAGACAGGAATCCCTTGGATTAATATCCCAATATCAGTACGTGATGGAGTATCCCCCAGACCGGTATCATGTTGATCACCTGGGCAGGAATCCCCCAGAGAGAGCTACTGCTGCCTCAGCCATTACAGTGATATTCATTTAGGGGTAATTAACAAGGGGACGGACGGTGGATCGAGCCTCCAACACTCTCTAGTACTCATAATTTGCCCTTATGGGGGAGCTCTAAACCAGTAGGGGCAGTGCACCATTTCCCCCCTCCCCCCGGGAAAGGAGGTAATCAAATCTAAATGGAAAAAATATACATACCTGGAGTTTACCTGGAAAGAGTTCCGGGGGTCAACGCCCCCGCGGCCCGGTCTGTGACCAGGCCTCCTGGTGGACCAGAGCCTGATCGACCAGGCTGTTACTGCTGGCTGCACGCAAACCAACGTACGAGCCACAGCCCGGCTGGTCAGGAACCGACTTTAGGTGCTTGTCCAGTGCCTGCTTGAAGACTGCCAGGGGTCTGTTGGTAATCCCCCTTATGTATGCTGGGAGGCAGTTGAACAGTCTCGGGCCCCTGACACTTATTGTATGGTCTCTTAACGTGCTAGTGACACCCCTGCTTTTCATTGGGGGGATGTTGCATCGTCTGCCAAGTCTTTTGCTTTCGTAGTGAGTGGTTTTCGTGTGCAAGTTCGGTACTAGTCCCTCTAGGATTTTCCAGCTGTATATAATCATGTATCTCTCCCGCCTGCATTCCAGGGAATACAGGTTTAGGAACCTCAAGCATACCCAAACAAAAACAGTGGCACACAGCTGTTATTGTAGCGCTCTTAAGTGGTGATATCCAAATTAATCCAGGACCTCAAACTATTGTGCAGAGGCAAAACAGACAGATAAATGACGGCGATAATGACGGTCTAGTAGCTAGGAATGATAACCTTAACTCCATATGTAATGCATACATAGGTCAATGTGAGACAATACAGCCATTATTATCTCAAACACTACCAAACAGGTGCATACACTGTATTAAAGTAAGCATTAAAAACAGAAAAGGCACCTTATGTAAAATGTGTAAGGGGTGGGTGCATGATGGATGTATGTACAATTATAGCAACGGTGCCAGAATTCATTTTGTGTGTAACAAATGCACTTTGGCACAGTTACCCTTTAGCAGTGATGACATTAGTAAGTAAGTAAGTAAGTTTATTCAGGTATACACAAATACAGTTACATAGAATTATCATACATAGCAGCATATGTGTAGAGAACCTGGGATAACACAAAAAAGTCAGAGTGACTTATTTCCAAATGACCCATTGCCATATATTGATGATTATGATTGTTTTATGAAAACAGGCCTTCACTTTATTCATGTCAATGCAAGATCACTTCTTCCTAAATTGGCAGAGATTAGGATTCTAGCTAACAAAATTAGGGCGGCAGTTATAACCATCTCTGAATCTTGGTTGGATGATACGGTGACTGACGACGAGGTCAAAATAGAAGGTTACAATATAAAACGCTTAGATAGGAACAGAAAGGGTGGTGGAGTATGTGCCTACATTAGAAATGACTTAGCTTACAACCCAAGACCTGATTTAAATAACAATAAACTGGAGATTCTATGGTTTGAAGTGCTGCTTCCTAAGACCAAACCCATCTTAGTAGGAACTAGTTACCGCCCTCCTACCCAGGACCAGTTCTTAGAAGACCTTAGAAGACTGGGAGCGCTTGAGGTTCCTAAACCTGTATTCCCTGGAACGCAGGAGGGAGAGATATATGATTATATACACCTGGAAAATCCTAGAGGGACTAGTACCGAACTTGCACACGAAAATCACTCACTACGAAAGCAAAAGACTTGGCAGACGATGCACCATCCCCCCAATGAAAAGCAGGGGTGTCACTAGCACGTTAAGAGACCATACAATAAGTGTCAGGGGCCCGAGACTGTTCAACTGCCTCCCAGCACACATAAGGGGGATTACCAACAGACCCCTGGCAGTCTTCAAGCTGGCACTGGACAAGCACCTAAAGTCAGTTCCTGATCAGCCGGGCTGTGGCTCGTACGTTGGCTTGCGTGCAGCCAGCAGCAACAGCCTGATTGATCAGGCTCTGATCCACCAGGAGGCCTGGTCACAGACCGGGCCGCGGGGGCGTTGACCCCCGGAACTCTCTCCAGGTAAACTCCAGTCTTGTCCGGAGTTGAAAACAATTGCGTGACAATAATACTGGGCGACTTCAATATCTGTTTTCAGCAGCAAAATAACGGGCTATGCAAAAGGTATAAGCAAATTCTAGGATTAAATAGTTACACTCAACTAATTAATACTCCAACCCGGATCACACAGTTCTCAGCCACCCTAATTGACCACATACTTTGTAACCTCTCTGAGAACATTAGTCAGTCAGGCGTCATTACCACAGGTCTTAGTGATCATTTCATCATTTACTGCACCAGGAAAATCACTAGGGATAGGATAGGCCTACACAGGACAATAAAAATGAGGTCAACTAGAAACTTCAGTAAAGAAACACTGGTAAATAGGCTACACAATTGTGACTGGACAGAGATAACAAGTTGCACGGACGTAAACGATGCCTGGGAAAAATTCAAAACAATGTTCACTACCATCCTTGATAATATTGCACCAGTTAAAGAGGTTAGGATTAAACGAAGAACTGAACCCTGGATGACTACTGAGATATTAGATAATATGAAATTCAGAGACCAGCTGCTAAAAAGATTTAAAGCAAACAGACAGGATAATGCAGCACTAAATGAATTCCAAAGGGTGAGGAACAGAGTACAGAGACTTATAAAAGGAGCAAAGGCAAAGCACTACTGCTCAAAAATTGAAGAGTACAAGCATAACCCCAGAAAGCTCTGGCAACAACTAAAACAGTTGGGGTATAGCCATAAGCCAGTAGATAGGTCTAACATAGTACTCACTATCGATAATGAGGTATGCCACGAAACATCTAAGGTGGCAAATTGATTTAATTCATACTACACATCTGTTGCATCAACACTAGTAAGTAAACTACCAGCTGCATCAAATACCTTTAACACAGACTCTGATAAGTTTCAAACATACTATACCAATAAAGGGGCAACCCCAAACAGTTGTCAACTAGTAAGTGTATCTCATGACTTTATTTAAAAAGAACTAAGCAGGTTAAACCCAACTAAGAGCACAGGCCCTGATAACATCCCGTCTAAGTTCCTAAAACATGGTGCTTCTGAACTGTCAATCCCTATTGCTCACATAATAAATCTATCAATCACCACTAATACCGTACCGGAGGGGTTCAAGGAGGCCAGAGTTACTCCTATCTTCAAGAAAAATAGTAGGTCTGATGTAAGCAACTATAGGCTTGTTAGTATACTCAGTATAATATCTAAAATTCTAGAAAGGGCGGTGTATTCTCAAGTAGTTAAGTACCTTAATGACAACAGGAGGCCTGGTCACAGACCGGGCCGCGGGGGCGTTGACCCCCGGAACTCTCTCCAGGTAAACTCCAGGTAATAGCTATCAATCGGGCTTTAGAAGATCCTACTCAACCGACACCTCCCTTATTAATCTGATGGATTACCTGAGAACTGAAATGTCAAAGAGGAACCTCATAGGTATGGTAACCTTAGACCTGCAAAAGGCCTTCGATACTGTCAACCACAATATATTATGTATTAAACTTCAAGCTATAGGTATAGGTTCTGTAGACTGGTTTAAGTCCTACCTTAGCAACAGGAGACAAATAGTCAAAATCAACAAAACAGAATCAGAACCCCTGCCGATAACATGTGGAGTTCCCCAAGGTAGTATTCTGGGTCCCTTATTATTCTTATGTTATGTCAATGATATGCCTATCAGTGTCAAGTGCAAACTCCTACTGTATGCAGATGACAGTGCTCTGTTAGTGTCAGGTAAAGACCCACAAGATATTGCTAATGTTTTAACACTGGAACTGGAGTCCTGCAGCAAATGGTTAGTAGATAACAAACTATCATTACACCTAGGGAAAACTGAAGCCATTCTCTTTGGCACGAAACATAAACTGAGAAGGGTAAATAATTTTAATGTTCAATGTAATGGGGAGCCCATCACTTTGGTTTCATCAGTAAAATATTTGGGAATCCCCTTTGATCCATGCATGTCAGGAGAATTGATAGGGAACAGTGTAGTAAAGAAAGCGAATGCCAGACTGAAGTTCCTGTATAGACAAGCACAGTGTCTACCTACTGAGGCTCGCAGGACCCTATGTCTAGCCCTTATACAATGCCATATGGATTACGCTTGCTCTTCATGGTACTCTGCCTTGACAAAAAAACTGAAAGATAGACTGCAAATCACCCAGAACAAAATCGTAAGATTCATCCTGGGGCTGGGACCAAGAGAACATGTAGGCCAGGATGAATTACAGCAGTTGGATATGCTGAATGTTGAAGACAGAGTAAAACAACTGAAGCTAAATCATGTTTATAAAATTGCTCACAAACAGTGTCCAGAATATCTTGCTGTCAATTTTGTCAAGGTTGGGAACCAAAGCAATCATAGTACTAGGGGGAGAGAGCACAACTTTGTAGTACCCACAGTCAGTGGCCAGGCTTCAAACACCTTTTATTGTACAGCAATAAAGGAATGGAACAGACTACCCACAAATGTCAAGGCCAGTCATAGCTTGAACCAGTTCAAGAAGACTGCCAAAAAGTGTCTGATGAATGAAGCAACAGAAAGGGAGGGGAATGATTTTCTATTTTTTAGCTAAAATACGTGTAAATTTTACCTTATCCCTAGTAATGACCCTCGTATTGTAGATAGTCTTAATGACCCTCGTGTAGTAGATAGTCTTTTTAGTATGATAATAAGATGTTATCTTCATTATAGAATAATAAGAAAATATTATAACCTTTATATTATAATAATAAGGTAAAAGGACCCCAATGGAAATAAGTCACTCTGTCTGACTTTTTTGGGTTATCCCAGGTTCTCTACACATATGCTGCCATGTATGATAATTCTATGTAACTGTATTGTGTATACCTGAATAAATTTACTTACTTACTTACTTACTAATCATCATCACACGTCTGGCAGGTGTGGGTGGGTTAATTGTTCGTACGTCTGGCAGGGTGGTGTTGGTGCCGGCAACCTCAGAGATAAACAATGGCAGCCATCTTCAAGCAGCTGTGTCTCTTGGTCCTCACTCACGACTGTTTTGACCAATTCTTCGTCGAATTTAACTTCCTCCATGGTTGGTACCTGGTGTTAAATACCACCTCTGTTGTACCTGGATGATCGGCTTGTTGAAATATCTGGTTGTTGAGGTGTTATGAAGGAGTTTTTAACCCCGGTGGGTTATCCCATCAGGTGGACTCCCGTCTTATCTTATCTTAACCTCCGGAATATTATTTGTTTTTTTTCCGGTTTCGTTATTAATAGATTGTATTTTGTGTCAGCTCCCTCAAGGGGGATTTCCTTGATGGTTAAGGGGGTTAAATATTCTGTGTCAGCTCCCTCAAGGGGGGATTTCTTTGATGATGGTTAATTAAGGGGTTAATTGTATTTTGTGTCATCTAATAAACCATCATTCTCCTTACTACCTCTGGCAGCGGCATTTTCTTGACTATAAAGCAAATTTGAATTTTCTGTCATTCTTCGCATATATCTCTGTCATCTGTACGTTCTGGATATACTTAAAAGGACCTCAGTGGAAATAATTATTTATTATTATTATAATCAAGGGGAAGCGCTAAACCCGGAGGATTATACAGCGCCTGGGGGGGGATGTGGAAGGCATTCAGGCTTAATTCGGGGAACTGGAGCACAGATCCAATTCCCTAAATCAAGAGCCCCTCACTAACATCAAGGAACCTTCCTTGAGGGGTTAGTGGAAATAAGTCACTTCGACTTTTTTTGTGGGTTATCCTAGATTTCTACACATATGTTGCTATGTATGATAATCTATGTAACTGTATTTCTGTATACCTGAATAAACTTTTGTTTCAATTTCATTGAAATTCTCCCCCAGATTTTAACATATTCTGTCTTCCAGTCCCGTGCTTAAAAGCTGCCATCAGCAAGTGTCTAGGCCTCGCCATCGTTGGAGGGGCGTTTCTGGTGAAAGTGCCACAGATCGTCAAGATCATAGCAGCGAAGAGTGGCGAAGGGATCAGCATCACTGGCACTGTTCTTGAACTTACTGCAATACTCGTTAATGTAGCTTATAACTTCGTTAATGGATACCCTTTCAGGTGAGGGCTTTAATATACTGTACGTACTGTAGTAATTTTTAATTCAAAAGACAATACTCTTAAATCGTTGTAGACTGAAATTATGTGCATGCAATATATGTAGTTAAGTACAATTAAAGTTACTGTATCTTATATTGAAAAGTTAAAATTAAGTTATTGGTTAGCTAATTAATCCTTATGCTATTGTACTTTTAGATATAACTTAATTATTTTGGGTTCAACTGTATACTCTCAGAGAAGAATAAGTAGCAATACGATTGCTTTAACAATTTATTAGTAACTAACAATTTGGAGAGGAAATTTGCGACAATGTTTCTGCCTGTTTTGGGTCAGTGATGGCTTGACAGTGATTCTAAACACTTTGGTCTATTGTGGACTAATCATAGCTTAACAGTGACTCATGATGGAGTGAAAGATTAAGTTTTCTTTCTGAATTGTAGGATAATATTGAAATGTAAACTCGTAAAAGTTTCCAAATTCACATTTGTTGTTCTTATTTGTTTTAGACGCTTTTGTTAATTTTACGTTTACATGTCTATGCAGTTCCTATGGAGATGGAGTCTTCCTACTGATACAGACTGCTATAATTGGAGCTCTGGTGTACCACTATGGAGGATCAACAGGAAGTGCCATAGCCTTCTTTGCTACTGTAACAATTTTGACTGGTCTATTGTCATCTGGTTTTGTTGCATTGAAAATTCTATGGATTCTGCAAGCATGCAATATTCCTGTTGTATTTGCAGGAAAGGTGAGATTTCGTCTAGTACATACTGTACAGGATTGATTTTATTGTTTATGTTTAGAATATCCTTTTTAAATTTGTGCATTAACTCCTGTCAAATCTTTATACAGAATGCAAATACAGTGGACCCCCAGTTAACGATATTTTTTCATTCCAGAAGTATGTTCAGGTGCCAGTACTGACCGAATTTGTTCCCATAAGGAATATTGTGAAGTAGATTAGTCCATTCCAGACCCCCAAACATACACATACAAACGCACTTACATAAATACACTTGCATAATTGGTCGCATTGGGAGGTGATCGTTAAGCGGGGGTCCACTGTATATAGTTACTATATAATTATGAGATAATGAGGCTCATGATAGGGTATGTAGGAGAGAGGAAGATTATTTTCCAGTAAAGTAGGCCTTGGACAAGGATGTGTGATTTCACCATGTGTTTAACATATTTTTAGATGGGGATATAGAGAAGTGAATGCTAGGGTGTAGGGGAGAGGTATCGGACTGAAATATACAGAATCTAATACAACAAGGGAATTGTCACAGTTGCTTTTTGCTGGTGACACTCTTCTTCAGTCAGATTCCAAAGAGAAGTTGCAAAGGTTGGTGGAGGGTATGTAAAAGAAGGAAATTAAGAGTGAACATAGGAAAGAGCAAAGTGATGAGGGGTAACAATCTAAATAATGAAAGCTTGGATATGAGATTGGTAGGAGGGAGTATGGAGGAAGCGAATACATTCAGATATTTGGGAGTGGACCAGTAAGTATTGTTGAGAGAGCAAGTGTCATCCCAGCACCTGCAGATGTTCCCACTGAAAAATGTGTTATACATTGCTAAATATGAAGCAATTATATGTAAAATCTTTTTGGGTTTAGCTCTTAAATTGATTATAATAGTGACAATATTTTTGTCTTTGGGTCACCCTACCTTGGCCAGACACGGCTGGTGTGTACAAAGAAGATAACATTGACTCAGACTATAATCCTGTTACTGTCTTTATTATTGCTCATTATACATCATTGCTGTAAACTAGACTAAGTTAGATCATGTATTTGTAGAAATAAAGATTATCATTATTATTATTTTTTTAACAAACTGGCCATATCCCACCAAGGCAGGGTGACCTAAAAAGAAAGAAGTTTTTCTTTTTAACCCTTAAACGGTCCAAACAGATCGACGTTAAAATTCGTATTGCTACAAAAGTAGATCTACTTTTTTTTACATATTTTCAAATATAACAAAAAAAATGTAGATAAAAGTTTTTTTTACACGTTTTCAAATGTAAAACAAAAAAGAAGATCGACATTTTTTTTTACATACTTTCAGATGTTGGAAAAACGTATATATACGTTTGGACCATTTAAGGGTTAAATTTATTTGCATCTTACAACATGCATGGTTTACAGAGGAAGAATTCTTTTCCACTTCCCCATGGAGAATTACTATCATTATTATTATGTTCATTCTAGGATAGCTCTTTAAAGTTTTTTTATTTTTTTTATTATCACACCGGCCGATTCCCACCAAGGCAGGGTGGCCCGAAAAAGAAAAACTTTCACCATCATTCACTCCATCACTGTCTTGCCAGAAGGGTGCTTTACACTACAGTTTTTAAACTGCAACATTAACACCCCTCCTTCAGAGTGCAGGCACTGTACTTCCCATCTCCAGGACTCAAGTCCGGCCTGCCGGTTTCCCTGAATCCCTTCATAAATGTTACTTTGCTCACACTCCAACAGCACGTCAAGTATTAAAAACCATTTGTCTCCATTCACTCCTATCAGACACGCTCACGCATGCCTGCTGGAAGTCCAAGCCCCTCGCACACAAAACCTCCTTTACCCCCTCCCTCCAACCCTTCCTAGGCCGACCCCTACCCCGCCTTCCTTCCACTACAGACTGATACACTCTTGAAGTCATTCTGTTTCGCTCCATTCTCTCTACATGTCCGAACCACCTCAACAACCCTTCCTCAGCCCTCTGGACAACAGTTTTGGTAATCCCGCACCTCCTCCTAACTTCCAAACTACGAATTCTCTGCATTATATTCACACCACACATTGCCCTCAGACATGACATCTCCACTGCCTCCAGCCTTCTCCTCGCTGCAACATTCATCACCCACGCTTCACACCCATATAAGAGCGTTGGTAAAACTATACTCTCATACATTCCCCTCTTTGCCTCCAAGGACAAAGTTCTTTGCCTCCACAGACTCCTAAGTGCACCACTCACTCTTTTTCCCTCATCAATTCTATGATTCACCTCATCTTTCATAGACCCATCCGCTGACACATCCACTCCCAAATATCTGAATACGTTCACCTCCTCCATACTCTCTCCCTCCAATCTGATATTCAATCTTTCATCACCTAATCTTTTTGTTATCCTCATAACCTTACTCTTTCCTGTATTCACCTTTAATTTTCTTCTTTTGCACACCCTACCAAATTCATCCACCAATCTCTGCAACTTCTCTTCAGAATCTCCCAAGAGCACAGTGTCATCAGCAAAGAGCAGCTGTGACAACTCCCACTTTGTGTGTGATTCTTTATCTTTTAACTCCACACCTCTTGCCAAGACCCTCGCATTTACTTCTCTTACAACCCCATCTATAAATATATTAAACAACCACGGTGACATCACACATCCTTGTCTAAGGCCTACTTTTACTGGGAAAAAATTTCCCTCTTTCCTACATACTCTAACTTGAGCCTCACTATCCTCGTAAAAACTCTTCACTGCTTTCAGTAACCTACCTCCTACACCATACACTTGCAACATCTGCCACATTGCCCCCCTATCCACCCTGTCATACGCCTTTTCCAAATCCATAAATGCCACAAAGACCTCTTTAGCCTTATCTAAATACTGTTCACTTATATGTTTCACTGTAAACACCTGGTCCACACACCCCCTACCTTTCCTAAAGCCTCCTTGTTCATCTGCTATCCTATTCTCCGTCTTACTCTTAATTCTTTCAATTATAACTCTACCATACACTTTACCAGGTACACTCAACAGACTTATCCCCCTATAATTTTTGCACTCTCTTTTATCCCCTTTGCCTTTATACAAAGGAACTATGCATGCTCTCTGCCAATCCCTAGGTACCTTACCCTCTTCCATACATTTATTAAATAATTGCACCAACCACTCCAAAACTATATCCCCACCTGCTTTTAACATTTCTATCTTTATCCCATCAATCCCGGCTGCCTTACCCCCTTTCATTTTACCTACTGCCTCACGAACTTCCCCCACACTCACAACTGGCTCTTCCTCACTCCTACAAGATGTTATTCCTCCTTGCCCTATACACGAAATCACAGCTTCCCTATCTTCATCAACATTTAACAATTCCTCAAAATATTCCTTCCATCTTCCCAATACCTCTAACTCTCCATTTAATAACTCTCCTCTCCTATCTTTAACTGACAAATCCATTTGTTCTCTAGGCTTTCTTAACTTGTTAATCTCACTCCAAAACTTTTTCTTATTTTCAACAAAATTTGTTGATAACATCTCACCCACTCTCTCATTTGCTCTCTTTTTACATTGCTTCACCACTCTCTTAACTTCTCTCTTTTTCTCCATATACTCTTCCCTCCTTGCATCACTTCTACTTTGTAAAAACTTCTCATATGCTAACTTTTTCTCCCTTACTACTCTCTTTACATCATCATTCCACCAATCGCTCCTCTTCCCTCCTGCACCGACTTTCCTGTAACCACAAACTTCTGCTGAACACTCTAACACTACATTTTTAAACCTACCCCATACCTCTTCGACCCCATTGCCTATGCTCTCATTAGCCCATCTATCCTCCAATAGCTGTTTATATCTTACCCTAACTGCCTCCTCTTTTAGTTTATAAACCTTCACCTCTCTCTTCCCTGATGCTTCTATTCTCCTTGTATCCCATCTACCTTTTACTCTCAGTGTAGCTACAACTAGAAAGTGATCTGATATATCTGTGGCCCCTCTATAAACATGTACATCCTGAAGTCTACTCAACAGTCTTTTATCCACCAATACATAATCCAACAAACTACTGTCATTTCGCCCTACATCATATCGTGTATACTTATTTATCCTCTTTTTCTTAAAATATGTATTACCTATAACTAAACCCCTTTCTATACAAAGTTCAATCAAAGGGCTCCCATTATCATTTACACCTGGCACCCCAAACTTACCTACCCACCCTCTCTAAAAGTTTCTCCTACTTTAGCATTCAAGTCCCCTACCACAATTACTCTCTCACTTGGTTCAAAGGCTCCTATACATTCACTTAACCTCTCCCAAAATCTCTCTCTCTCCTCTGCATTCCTCTCTTCTCCAGGTGCATACACGCTTATTATGACCCACTTCTCGCATCCAACCTTTACTTTAATCCACATAATTCTTGAATTTACACATTCATATTCTCTTTTCTCCTTCCATAACTGATCATTTAACATTACTGCTACCCCTTCCTTTGCTCTAACTCTCTCAGATACTCCAGATTTAATCCCATTTATTTCCCCCCACTGAAACTCTCCTACCCCCTTCAGCTTTGTTTCGCTTAGGGCCAGGACATCCAACTTCTTTTCATTCATAACATCAGCAATCATCTGTTTCTTGTCATCCGCACTACATCCACGCACATTTAAGCAACCCAGTTTTATAAAGTTTTTCTTCTTCTCTTTTTTAGTAATTGTATACAGGAGAAGGGGTTACTAGCCCATTGCTCCCGGCATTTTAGTCGCCTCATACGACACGCATGGCTTACGGAGGAAAGATTCTTTTCCACTTCCCCATGGACAATAGAAGAAATAAAAAAGAACAAGAGCTATTTAGAAAAAGGAGAAAAACCTAGATGTATGTATATATATATATATGCATGTGCGTGTCTGTGAAGTGTGACCAAAGTGTAAGTAGGAGTAGCAAGATATCCCTGTTATCTTAGCGTGTTTATGAGACAGAAAAAGAAACCAGCAATCCTACCATCCTGCAAAACAGTTACAGGTTTTTGTTTCACAGTCATCTGGCAGGACGGTAGTACTTCCCTGGGTGGTTGCTGTCTACCAACCTACTACCTATAAAGTTTTATTGTGCAGAATTATGCTAATGAAGATTTATCTACTTTCAGATGATACAGGCCCTTGCCAACTACAGGAACAGCAGTACAGGACAACTGTCAGCAATCACTGTAGCAATGCTCTTCTTAGGCTCCATGGCCCGTATCTTCACCTCGATTCAGGAAACTGGTGACCAAATCATCATTCTCACATACTGTGTTGCAACCTTTGCCAATGGTGTCATCATGGCACAGCTGCTGTACTACTGGAATGTGCCAGTTAAAACAAAGAAAGCATAATACAGTATTTTAATAGGATTTATTCAGTAGTAACATACTCTAGTGTAGGTTTTATCTTAAAGAACAAAAAGGCACAATACTGTGACTGAAACAATACACAAATAAATCTTATGACGACGTTTCGGTCTTACATGGACCATTTACAAGTCGGACCGAAACTCTCGTAAGTCTCTCCTGTGTGTGGGTTATTTGTGCATTGGTTTTATCCCTTGTATAGTCTGATCCATGACTTTTTGCCAACCAATCCTTAATTTGCCTTATGTCTTGTGTATAAGTCAACTCTAGTGTTTGAGAGACAGAACAACATTCTTTTTTTACTTGTTCCCTTTTGCTGTGTAGTGTCAAATAACCTACATGAATTTAGCACTTTAAACGAATAAAAGTAAAATACTCTCCATGGCTTCCTCTCTTATAAGCTGCAGTAATTTGTGCTAACAGTATCTACACTCAGACTGTTAGAGAGAAGAATCAGTCTCCTACCAAGCAGTACTGCAGAGGAAAATCAGTCTCCTACCAAGCAGTACTGCAGAGGAAAATCAGTCTCCTACCAAGCAGTACTGCAGAGGAGAATCAGTCTCCTACCAAGCAGTACTGCAGAGGAGAATCAGTCTCCTACCTGGCAGTGCTGCAGAGGAAAATCAGTCTCCTACCAAGCAGTACTGCAGAGGAGAATCAGTCTCCTACCAAGCAGTACTGCAGAGGAGAATCAGTCTCCTATCTAGCAGTGATCAACTAACATAGTACTGCTAATAAGTAACATAGGGGGGGAGGGCCTCATGACAACTTATAGTATTTTGAAGTGTAAAATCAAATTTATTTTTATATTTTTGGTGGAATGTGGGTGTTCAATGTGGTTTTTACCTTTGATGCTTCTAAACAAATTAGTATGGTAGTCCCAACAAGCATGAATTTTGACCCAAAAATACTCAAGTATACCTGGGGGGGTTTTCCAGGTGGTCCATGGTTAGGCCTCGTGGTGGATTAGGGCCTGATCAGTCAGGCTGTTACTGCTGGCCGTACTCGAACCAACGTGTGAACTAAATAAATCGCTCTACTACCATTCTACCTGAAGCACTGGTCTTAAAATCTGAACTTAAACCCATTTTGAGTATATACAGTAAAATTATTTTAGGATAAATTAATATTGTTATTGTTATCGGTGGGAGACGGCCGACTTGTTGAAAAAAAATATATATATATATATATATTTACCTGGGGAACCATCTATGCCATCCCTTTAGCTCAACTCTTGACTAGAGCATAAAAGTTAATACCTAATGCATGCTAAACTCAAAAAGTTATAAACTTTCCCATTGTCAAGTGAGGTTGTGATATAATAGAAGCATTCCAAGTACAATTTACACAGTTGCTGAAATGCATCCAGATTCCATTGTTTTATAACTTTTAGGGTATTTTTAAATGTTCTACAGTTTGAAAAAATACTTAGCAGTATGCCACCAGCAGAAATTTATTATTGTATAAAGAACAATGAGGCACAATACCAGGACTGAAACAATACACAAATAAATTGCACAAATGAGAAAGAAACTTGGGGCAACTTTTCAGTCCAACTTGGATCATTTAGAGTGATTAGTTAATTGTCCAAGCTGGTCCGAAAGATCGTCATAAGTTTATTCCTTGAGTGTGCAGGTGGGAGACGGCCGACTTGTTGAAAAAAAAAAAAAAAAAAAAAAAAAAAACTGAGTCCCCTCAAAAAAAATTAGTTTGTTAGCTATCAGCTTGTGGCCCATTCTGAGTTGGGGGTTCCATTTTTTTTTTTTTTTTTTTTTTTTTTAAGTAAATTTCGTAGCAATGCTAAATCCTTTGACATTTCCTGAGATTATGAAGGTGAATTTTAAGTTTGGGAATAAGCCTAAAAATGTAAAAAAAAAAAATTCAAGAAATACTGTACTTAGACATATGCATTTTTTAGATATAAGTGAACAGTATTATTGTATATTGCCTACTCTCAGGTGTACTTTTTGTAGACTTCCAGATGCCCAAATTTCACGCACACTGAAATATGAACATACGTATATCCTTTTATCACCAGGGTATTGTTAGCTACTGTAACACTGGCTATAATTCTGTAAAAAAAATTCTAATCTGCTGTTCAGTAGTAAAACAAATATATAATTTAAATCAAAATCTTGTTACCATTTTTACAAATAGAAACAGTTGAATAATTTTGTATAAAGTTATAAAATATAAAAATAATTCATGAGAAGGTGTGACTTTTGGTCACCAGTCTGTTGGTGGTGACTGAGAACTCGTGGACACTGTTGACTGCTGGAATATTGATTGTTTTAGTAATGTCTCGTATGTAAAGACTACTTGCACACCAGAGGTTTGATGCATTTTATGAATGTAATAATAATGATAAGCTCACACCCATGCAACTGTTATCTTTGTCATGTAGCAGTGTGACTGGCACTTGTTTGACCTGACAGTTATCTTTGTCATGTAGCAGTGTGACTGGCACTTGTTTGACCTGACAGTTATCTTTGTCATGTAGCAGTGTGACTGGCACTTGTTTGACCTGACAGTTATCTTTGTCATGTAGCAGTGTGACTGGCACTTGTTTGACCTGACAGTTATCTTTGTCATGTAGCAGTGTGACTGGCACTTGTTTGACCTGACAGTTATCTTTGTCATGTAGCAGTGTGACTGGCACTTGTTTGACCTGACAGTTATCTTTGTCATGTAGCAGTGTGACTGGCACTTGTTTGACCTGACAGTTATCTTTGTCATGTAGAAGTGTGACTGGCACTTGTATTACTGCAGTATTACTTGTAGTACTGCAAGATTGGTAAATATATTTCAGTACAGTACTGTATGCTTTTCATTAGCAGAATATATGCATTATTTATTCTGTAATACTGTATTTATTCATCTTTATTTTTAAAGGTGCTAATAATTTTTTGTGCACCAATGAGTCTTGTAAGAGACATTTATCTCGTAATTTTTAGACATAAGGTGTTATCATTTTCTAGTCTGTACTATGACATTGAGAGACATATTTTATACTATGTATCTTTCATTTAATATTGATTTATATTAGCAACATTTCTTTAAAAAAATATTTTTATATACTGTAGTGTATTTTTTATTGTTTAAGGGAAAGACAAAGGTGTAATTGTTTGTGTATATATTGTTAATTATGGTAAAATTTAATGAAAAAAGTTTACTGACGGTTGCATGTGATTTTCCTGCTTATAAAGCATGTTGATTAGTCATGACTGAAGACTTTACAGTAGCATAGTATAGTCAAGTGTTGTGATTCAAAGTTGCCATCAGAATCAGTGTTGAATATCATGTAGCAGCTTTTGACACAACTTAGAATTATTAAGACAAAGACATATTATTATTATGCACAATTGGCAAAAGAGAGGAGAGGCATATCAGTGTATTAATGTGGTCCAATTCTCCTCAGGGTGTCTTGATGTCAGTGAGGGGCTCCTGATCCAAGGACCTAGATTTATCCTCCTCTTCCTTAGATTTACCAGAATTTGTCTCATTCTCCTGGCACTACATGACTCCTAGAGACTTAGGTCTTCCCTCTAAGTAAAATAAAACAATAGTCAAAGTCCTGGCCATAAGATATGGTCACTCTCTCCAGAGCATCTTATGTTCCTTGCTGATGGCCCCACTTTTGACACAGATCTCCCCTCAAGGAAGGTTCCTTGATGTTGGTGAGGGGCTCTTGATTTAGGGAATTGGATCTGCTCCAGTTCCCCGAATTAAGCCTGAATGCCTTCCACATCCCCCCCCCCCAGGTGCTGTATAATCCTCCAGGTTTAGCACTTCCCCCCTTGATTATAATAATAATTGACACAGATTCTCTCTTTGACTTTTTGTCAGCAAAAGATTTATTACACAAACTTTGATTATACTTCCTGTAGCACTCCTCACCATCCTTACTAACTCAGCCTGTCATACTCTCCCTTCGTTAGTCTGATCAAGCATGTTAAGCCTTTAGTACACCCTACCCTGCAGTACTGTATGACCCTTAAGGGTTTAGCACTTAGTTATGATTATTAAAATAATGTATGTATAGGGCACTGGGCAAGAATAAGGATGGTCTGATAGCAATTTAGGCATCAAGGCAAAGACAACAGGTAGGACTGTGATTAATATTATTGGAGGGTAGCCCCTCTAAAAGGAGGTCCCTTGACGCTGGTGAGGGGGCTCTCGATCTAGGGAATTGGATCTGTACTCCAGTTCCCTGAATTAAGCCTGAATACCTTCTACATTTCCCCCTCCCCTAGGCACTGTATAATCCTATGGGTTTAGCACTTCCCCCTTAATTATAATATCGGAGGGTACTTTGTATGGGACACAAGACAAAAGTGTGAACAGTTACAGCTGTAAGTCTGTATGACCCTTGTGGGTTTAGCACTTGGCTTTTATTGTAATAATACAGCAGTAAGTACCTTCCAGGGAAGTGCCTCAGTACTGGTGAAAGTATCTTGATTTGTGGAATTGTAATTACCCTCTTGTTTCCTCATAGCAAACCTCATTATCTTCTAGTCCTCTGCTGTTGCATGACCTTTGTGAGTTTAGGACTTTACCATAATTGTAACAATACAGAAACAAGTGGTCAGGTTGCAATATGACTAAATGTCAGTTGTTGCACAACTTCCAGAAATAAACAACTGTCACCCACATTACTAGTCTCAGGAGAGGCACCAGGATTACAATAAACTATTTCATCTCGAGCTCCCCATTGCACCCACAAGGGAAGGCACTAAATGTACTAATGACCCCAGTGGTAATGACGAGTTCTGTATTGTATGTATAGTATAAGTAACCATAACAGGGGCTAGTGGTAGCCATAGCACTGACAGTGGGTACTCTAATGCCTGCTTAGTCTTAGTCAAGCCCGACAGTCTACTGATTCCTATACTGAACCCCACTTTTTTTTTTATTTCATTCACCTTGGTACCAAATGACATGCATGGATTTTTTAAAAGTTTGTGAGTTTAGCACTTAGTAATGATTGTAATAATAAATAGGCAGCAGCAGCACCTGGGTCTTGATCAACTTCCACTTACATCATATACTTACCCTTCAAGGGAGGTTCCCTGATGCTGGTGAGGGGCTCTTGATCTAGGGAATTGTATTTGTGCTCCAGTTCCCTGAATTGAGCCTGAATACCTTCCATCATCCCCCACATGCGCTGTATAATCCTACGGGTTTAGCGTTCCCCCATAATTATATACTGTATACTTACATCAAATGGAATAAATAATAAATAACTGCAGCAATGAATTGTATTTTCAAGATAAATTTATCACACGTTCTTATCACCAAACAATTTATGGAAGGAGAACTCCACAGTGGACTAGCATTCTTGGATCATCCCAAGGTGAAAAAAGTCTAATGATTCACAACAGTGAGCAGTAAACCATCTTGCTTTTGTATATATGCTAGGCAAATAACTATGAATAATGATGGTAATATTACATAGACTATGAATAAGGATGGTAATACAGTGGACCCCCGGTTAACGATATTTTTTCATTCCAGAAGTATGTTCAGGTGCCAGTACTGACCGAATTTGTTCCCATAAGGAATATTGTGAAGTAGATTAGTCCATTTTAGACCCCCAAACATACACGTACAAACGCACTTACATAAATACACTTACATAATTGGTCGCATTGGGAGGTGATTGTTAAGCGGGGGTCCACTGTATTACACAAACTATGAATAATAATAATGACAGTATCACATAAACTATGAATAATAACAAAGACAGTATTATATAAACTATGAATAATAATGATGGCAATATTACAGACTAAGAATAATAATGATAGTAATATATATACTATAAATAATAACATTACATAAAATGAGATTATAAATTCACATGCTGGCAATACTTATTCAACCCTTCAAGTGAGGTCTTGATGTGAGGAACTGGAGTAATCCTCCCTTTCCTCAGATCAACTCTTCCAGGAAGGTGAAGCCTCCCTTGATTACATTCATAAATGTCAACCTATTTCTAACTTTCATGGAATAAGACATTTGAAAAAATATTAAAATATAAAAATAAAGTACAGTGGAACCCCAGGGTTTGAACTTAATTGGTTCCTAGGTGGTGTTGGAACTGCAAAAATTTCGAAGTGGGAAACAGTATTTGCCAGGCTTTAATTATCTTCACACTGGAGGATGTTGAATTGACTCTTACAAAAGTCTCTGAGAGTTAGGTCAATGCCAGAAGTCACATAAAAGCACTTTTGAAACAGGACTTTACAGGAAAGTCTCCTCAAGGCTCCTTGATGCTGGTGAGGCGTTCTTTATCAAGGAAAGTGGATCTGTGCTCCAGTTCTCTGAATTAAGCCTGAATACCTTCCATCCCCCCCTCTCATAGGCACTGTATAATCCTACAGGTTCAGCACTTCCCCTTGACTATAATAATAATAATTTACAGGAAAGTTATTTACAACTGAACTTCAGACTCCAGACAAACATTATTTTTTTCTGAACAAAATTGTTTAGACTCCAGTTTGTTTGAGGTCCAGTAGTTCAAACACTTAGGTTCCACTGTAATTATAATACTGTACTGTATTACATTAAGATAAAAATAAAAACTGTAATTAAAAGAAGACTAGGAAATTCTGTCAGTAATATGTACACTTTATTATATTAGTAAGTATCTCGGGTAACTGGTAATGGTACATTAGCCAATCATCCAGAGCAGTACGTGTCTCGGCCACTCTGACCGCACCTGAAATTGTTCTTTACTGATTGGTCTGCACTCAAGCCTGTCTGTTTGATGTGATGTGGGGCGCCCCAAAAAAGCGCAAGCACACACACACATTATTAAACTCGTTAGAGAGTAATGGGTACTTAATACACTTGTATAGCAATAACCATTCATTAAATTTGTTTCTGATCAGCAAAATTCTATACAGGCAGACCTCACTTTACAGCGTTTCGCCAATACATCAGTTTTCAATTATAGCCATCCTTCATTTATTCAGACTTCCTACAAAATATTCACCATCCACTATAAGCTAAGGATGAAAATATTTTAAGGTAAGTAATGTGTGTACTGTATATGCATTTCTGATACCTATCTCTATTGCTCACTTAATATATGATAGTGTACACGTTATCAGGTTTTTATATGCATTTGAAAGTGAAAAAAGGCTATGTTTCACTTTACACCAATTTTTACTTTACTGTATACATGGTTTCCTCAAAACTGGATGATATTAGTACACATGGAAAGTCCCTGGTTATGCAGAGCATCTTCAGATAATTAAATCCTAGTAAGAGTTTTCAATGCAAGACTATGGAAGCACAAAATACAGTAATAAAAGAAAAACAATAACAATGAATGAGAGGTCTTACTTAAAAGTAAAATGCAGATAAGAGAGCAAATGTCTTTATGGTGAAATGTCAAAATGTCACCACAAGGTCCACAAGGGTCAGCAGTGGCCAAGATAATGTTTCTACTCTATAAAAACAATTTGCCAGGAATAAAAACTCACAAAATAGTAATAGCATGATTGCAAACAAATCACAGACTAAGTGGGTCTTTACCCCATGACAAGCGAGTCCACTGGTCGTCAGTTTTAGGGCTCACCTGCCATGGCTTCCAGCCTTACTTGTTCTATGATTTGGAATGAAAACTGTGAACATGTCTGCAGATGCAAAACAATTTTTGCAAATGCAAAAATCCTATACTATAAATAAAAGTAGTTACAAGAAGACTTGAATAAACTGAGCCAATGGATAATGGAAGCTAATGTAATTAAGTGGTACTTAGAGTCTTCAACTCAATTATTAAGTCATTGAGGTCTAAAGCTTAATTAGCAAGTGGTTATAATAATAATACATGATACAACTTATGCAGGCTTAGCTGACATAGTGACATACTATAAAGAAAGCAAATATTCAGAAACTCTTAATTAATTAGTAAGTGGTCTGAAGTGAAGTTTGTTCCTCTAAACGTACACTGACACTTTTATAAACACTCCCATCAATGTTTTTCTAAAAGTATTTGCTGTCTTGACAGATACTGAAGTACTTGTGCAATCAATGAGAGAGAGAGTAAGTTGGAAAGGCAATGAGTAAATCTTCATAACTGGTAGGAGGGAATCGTCACTAACACTACATATAAAAATTAAAATGCACAATAAATGGAATGCAGCAATTTTGTATTTATAAAAATATAAGTTTATATTAATTACTCCTTTAATTATAACTTCTAATATCTCCTGCTTTAAGTATTACTGTGACTACCCTTGCCATGATTCCACCATAGTCTTTACATGCAACTGAAAATATCTGTGCAATATACAAAACTCCATACAGAACTGGATTTTCTCATTGATTTATTCTTAAATAGAGTAGAACCTCCATATCCACTGATTCGGTATCCATGGTTTCAGTTATCCACAGTTTACTGTCGCCCAAAAATACCCCTTAATTTTGCATAATAATGGCCCCAAAGCACAAAAGTAGAGAAGCTGGCAGTTCTTCGAAGCCTAAGAGAAGCCATTAAGTGCTTCCCATCAGTAAAAAAGTGATAATTCTCCACTTGTGCATAATTTATCAATTAAACTTTATAATAGGTATGTATAGGACTTATACAGTGGAACCCCGCATAGCGAACTTAATCCGTGCAAGAGGGCTGGTCGTTATGCGAAATGTTCGCTATGCGAATTAATTTTCCCCATAAGAAATAATGGAAATAAAATTAATCCGTGCAAGACACCCAAAAGTATGAAAAAAAAATTTTTTTACCACAAAAAAATGTTAATTTTAGTACACACAAACTGAAAAAGGCATGCACAATTACATGACACTTACTTTTATTGAAGATCTGGTGATGATTGATGGGATGGGAGGAGGGGAGAGAGAGTGTTAGTGTTTAGAAGGGGAATCCCCTTCCATTAACACTTGAGGAGGCAAGTCCTTTTCCGGGGTTACTTCCCTTCTTCTTTTAATGCCACTAGGACCAGCTTCAGAGTCACTGGACTTCTTTCTGTCCATAGAGCTCTGTACCTCCCGTTCCTTTACGATTTGTCTAAAATGGGCCATAACATTGTCATTGAAATAGTCACCAGCACGCCTTGCAACAGCTGTGTCAGGGTGATTTTCATCCATAAAGGTTTGCAGTTCAACCCACTGTGCACACATTTCCTTAATTTTTGAAGTAGGCACAATGGATTCCACAACTGGCATAGGCTTCTCAGGGTTAGCCCCAAACCCTTCAAAATCTTTCTTAATTTCCATACTAATTCTCACCCTTTTTACCACAGGGTTGGCACTAGAAGCTTTCTTGGGGCCCATGGTCACTTATTTTCAACAAACAGAACCGAAAACACTGTAATAATACGAAATATTCCGAGTGTATGCTTGAATGTTACCGCGGAGGCTAGCTGGTAAACAATGGGACAGGCGGCACATGTGAGGCTGGCTGAGGCCGCACATTGGACGCGTCTCGGACGAAGTTCGCTGAGCGGGTTTTTGTCTACTATGCGGGGCAAAATTTTAGCGATCAAAGCGTTCGCTATGCGGAATGTTCGCTATGCAAGGCGTTCGCTATGCGGGGGTCCACTGTATACAGTGGACCCCCGGTTAACGAACTTTTTTCATTCCAGAAGTATGTTCAGGTGCCAGTACTGACCGAATTTTTTCCCATAAGAAATATTGTGAAGTAGATTAGTCCATTTCAGACCCCCAAACATACACATACAAACGCACTTACATAAATACACTTACATAATTGGTCGCATTTGGAGGTGATCGTTATGCGGGGGTCCACTGTATAGGGTTTGCTACTATCCGTAGTTTCAGTATCCACAGCAGGTCCTTGGAATGTATCCCGTGAATAATGGGGTCCTACTCTAATTAAAATACTGAAACATCAAAAGGTCACTGTATATAATAATACTAATTTTATTTCAGCATGATACAATGTTTGTACCAAGATGGTCACATTTAATTGTACATGCAGAAAGTCCATAGTTATGCAGAGCATTTCAGGCAAACTTATAAATATATAAGTATAAATATAAGTATAAATGGAAATAAGTCACTCTGTCTGACTTTTTTGGGTTATCCTAGGTTCTCTACACATATGCTGCTATGTATGATAATTCTATGTAACTGTATTTGAGTATACCTGAATAAACTTACTTACTCACTTACTTACTAACTCTTACCTCTATTACTTACCCCACTACTTACTTATACACTGCAACCTTTAAATTGACTGGTTACATTCTTAGGCATTCCAGCAAATCCAGAATCCTGTACCACAAAAGTCTTTTTCGTATTTGAGGCAGGAAATAGGGTGTCTGCACTCTGAGCGATGGTTGGGATGCTGCAGTTCAGAGGGTCATCTGAATCGTAATGTACTCTCACCCATGGCAAGGTTGCCAGTGCAAGAGTAGTGAATGTTGTTTCCTTCTTTAGGTTGCCCTACCTTCCTGGGGAAACAGCTGATGTGATAAAAGAAGAATCAGAACTTCAGATCTATTCATTAACAAGGCACATCCTATCCAAAGAACATTTGTTTCATATGCCTGCTACATACAACTATTTCTTGAAAGGCAATTTACATTTTTAAAGCCATTTAACAATTTTTTCAAATACAGGGAAAAATCTCTGACATTCCACTACAGTGTACATATAACACTTTTCCTAGTACTCTAAATACACATGCTATATCATAGATATCAGGATTAGCCATTTCAAATGTCTGAAATGAGGAGCTCATGATTTAACATATGTACTGTACTGTAATGACATTTGTATTATAATCATTAATTTGACATCTTTTATGAGGTGAGGATAAACCAGCTAATACATGCTAAAAAAACTATCAGAATTTTAATACTGGGACACTGTGCAGTGTACACCACACCCGATTTCACTTAGATCATCCGAACAGAGCAACATCAATGATAGTGCAGTATTATACAGTACAACACATACTCAGAATTATTCATTCCCTCATGATGAATATTAAGAAGAATAAACACTGTGATGACCGTGATGGATGGGTGGGGCAGTGGGCCACCAGCAGCAACAGCCTGGTTGACCAAGCAAACACAAGATGAGTCTGGCCCATGGCCAGGCTCTGGGAGTAGAAAAACTCTCGAAACTCATCAAAGGTATATCAAAGGTATGATTAGCTTTGCATCATGTACTAGCAAACAAGTAATTTTAACTCTAAACAGAAGCCTATCTTAATTATCTGAGAAAGATATTCAGCAAAAGATATGTAAGTGTTAGTTGATTCAATTAGCAGCTAAATGAGCATTGATAATCGATAAAATAAGTCAATCAACAAACTTATACCAACCTGGCACCAAAATTCATACAGTACTTGAATAATACAGGTATTATTTCTCTATTTTTTTGTACTGTGCCTAAAAAATACCCAGTAAAAAGAATTGTTTTTAATTAAAATATATACTGTTAAAGCTCATTACGTCTGTTTTGGTCAACTTCAAAAGGTTCAGATAAGTTGATACCTAAAGCCTCTTCATTCACATCAGAATGCTCTTCGTTTTCAAAAGAGGTTTCCTCATCTGATTCAAAAGAAACCATGTTTGCATCATTAGTGTCTTTGTAAACTTGAGACAAGTTCTCTAGTGAGGTATCTTTCTCGAATCTCCTCATGCGATTCCCAAAGTCAACTCCAATGATATCAATGCTGAACTGGTCCAGACGACGCACAAACTGACAGACATGCCCACACGAGCTAGTAAAATCAACGTCATCCATGTTCAGATCCGGAGGATCTTCCAGAGTGAAGTGACCTCGAACACGCTGTATCCGATGAAGTGTTACATTTTCTGGAGTACTGTCATAGAGCTTTTCAGAGAGACTTGCTGGGAGGCATATAAGAAGATCTGCATCTCTGGTAGAGTTCTGAAGGGCTTCCTTATATATCTGAGCTGATATGTTGTGCAAATCTTCAACTGGTTTAGAACCCCCAACATCGTAAGTAAACACAGACTTAGCAATGCGGTACCTGCGGCCTTCTTCCGTTACAGCAATGACATTTATTCTTCTCATAAGGAGGAAAGTGGGAGGAGTATACATATGTGAGAATATAATATGCACATTGGTGTGAGGCGGTCGATGAATTATATGGTCATGAACTCTTATCATGGTTTTTGTTACTCCTCCCTGATGAAGAAAACCAAAGAAAATTACACATAAAATATTCCAAATATGCCACATGAGGAAACAGAAATGTTTGAAGGCCTTAATTTTTCTGCCAGACAAAAGAACATCATCTGAGTGAAGAAGAACAAGAGGAAGTAATGTAGGTAAGAGGAATCTTGGTTCTTGGTGAGGTATTGCTGATAACACAAGAACAGGAAGAATGAAGGAGCTTAACAGCATGGTAGCCATGCTGAATATCTTTGGCTTTTTGGTAAAATTATTTGTAATGAAACTTGCAGAGTACTTGGAAACCGACCACAGACCTAAAAGACCCAGAATGCCGTGAAGAATCGGTAAGTTTACTGCAAGGTGAAGGTAGTATGGATGAATGCCATGGGAAGCTAAATTATTTTCTTGAGAGTTATACAGCAAAAAGTTGATGGGGGTTACTATGAAAGATCTACCTGTTACATTCCAATACACGAGTTCGGTGAAGGTTAGAGAACCATAATAGAAAGAGTCAGCCAACACACACGCTATGAACGTCACCACAACACCAGGAAGGAGACTTAGGCACCGAAGATTAAAATAAGAGAAATCCACTTCTTTTGTTACCACGCCTCTCTGTAGCCAGAATGCAACAGGAATAAAAGAATATACTACAAAAGTGGGCCTTACAAAAGCACCATATGTTATAACCACTGATATAACAGCACTATCAACATAATTGTAGGGAGGTAATTTACTCTTCATACGAACTAATTTCACTTTATCCTTGAGGCTCTCTGCAGTTTCATAGAGGTCCTGTAAGATGGTCTGCTTTCGTATAATTTTAGTGCTATCGACCATAGACTCACACACACGCCACAGCAGCACTGACATGAGGATAAGTTCCATCGTGTTTGAAAATGTTCTTGTTGCATAAACTAGCATAATATATGAACTAGCAAATACTTCAACACAACTCCAAGGTTTGAGGTAACACATTCGAGCAATTCTGTAAATGCTGTAGTCGGCGATAAAAGATAAAAATGTCATAAAGATCCGTGGAGCAATGAGTAAGTTATATGGGGTCTGCAGATCATATCCCAGGAAGTAAGTGAAAAATGGTGCAGAGTATTTCATAAAAAAGTAAGGTAAGGATACCAGGGCAGAGAAAGTGACTGATCTGATGGGATCCTCTGTGCTGAATTCCCATGGTTTCTTGGCATCTATGTTCAATACGTCACCTGAAAAAAATACAAAACACATTATAATTCCAAAAGTACTGCAATGAAGAAGATTTAAAGTTTGGAAGTTTTTTATTTTTTTATTAATACATCGGTCATTTCCCACAAGTTGCAGGGTGGCCCAAAAAAGAAAAGCTTTCATCATCATTCACTCCATCACTGTCTTGCCAGAGGTATGCTTACACTACAGTTATAAAACTGCAACATAAACACCCCTCCTTCAGAGTGCAGACACTGTATTAATAATACTGTATCATAATGTAATATTATTATTATTTCAGCATGAAACAATGTACAGAGATGGGTGACTTTCAGTCATGCATGTAGAAAACCCATAGTTATACAGAGCATTTTGGGCAGACTTAAGCTGGAACAATTCATAACTAATCCATAAACTGGAAATAATTATTTAAATCACATTTTGGTCCATCATGTCTCATTATCAAATCACAAATGAAATGGTGGGATAGTTATCTAAGGCAAACCAAAACCTACACTATGTATTTATCTCCAAATTGTAGATTACATAGTTGTGAAAGTAGCACTTGATGAATGACAAAGTTTGTAGGAATTATTACACGTAACCACTAATTAAGCCATTTGTGAAAACACTTCACCACAAGTGCTTTCTTCAGGAGTGAGAAAGACACTCATGCAAAACACTTCCTTCAGTGTCATTAACCTACAATTTGTTGCTGTCACCGTACTACTTCCCCCCTTACAGAAATTAATATTATTAATGCAAACTTAAAACTGTATTATTGTTCACTTAGCTACCTCACTTTTGTACATTAAGAAAAAGTTCCTACTTAATAACCTATGTCTAGTTAGGTAGTCTGTCTGAAGTGCACAGCATGCTAGTGGCTTTCTTTATGCTTAACAATATTTTATTACGTGTAAATTACATTTTGTATACTGCAGAAAGAAATAAAGTTGTACTGTACTGTATAATATTAATGAAGCAATGGAAACAAATGGTATACAATAACAGTATAATGGAAAAACAGACACAAATGCAGCGGTCAATAAAGGATTGCATTATACTGCATTTGTGTCTATTTCTCCTTCAATGAAACATTAAATTACAAGCCATATGACACTTCAGCAGAGAAGCGAGAGCGATGTAGGGATACATACGTGCCATCACCTGGACAGACTGATGAAACTCGTCTGGGTGGATGTATCCTGTCTGTACGGTTGCCAGGTAGAGTCGAGCCATCGCCAACAGCCACCAGAATATTGAGCTATCCTTCACCCTGGATAAAAAAGGCCAGAATGAAACGGGTGCTCCTCAACTTACGGTGAGGTTATGTTCTGATGGACCCATCATAAGTTGAAAATTTTGTAAGTTGAAAATATAGTAAGTTGAACATGAATACGACATGATAAATAAGTAAATGAATAACTGAAGTGTAATGAATACTTGTCAATTCTCAGTAATAACCCACATGGAGACAGAAACACAGGAGGTTGATTGATCTGGGATCCTCTGAAGAGGATCCCAGAAGGGGATCAAAATATACAGATCAATCAACTTCTTGTGTTTGTTTCCATGTGTGCTATTATTGAGTAAACAATTAAATAGACACCTGCTGTCCCTGTTCACCTAGCAATAAGTAGGTACTTGGGTGCTCATCAACAGGTATGGGTTGCATCCTGGGGGAGTAGATGCAGAACCCCAATGGAAATAAGTCATTCTGGTGATGGTGGTGGGTAGGTTATTGTGGGTTGCTAACCCACCTGATTAATAATACCCAACAAAATAGTTTTCCTTGTTGCATCCTGGGGGGAGAGAATTAGGAAACTCAATGGCAATAAGCCAGTGTGATGATGATGAGAGTGGCTCACTGGGTTATCCTGGGTTACTAACCCTCCAGGTTAATCCAACAAAATCATTTCCTTCTTCATGCCATCCTGAGGGAGAGGATTAAAGACCCAAATGGAAATAAGACAGTGATGATGATGGCAGTGGATTTATTGGGTTATCCTGGGTTACTAACTCTCTGGGTTAACAACACGAACACGATAATAGTCCCCTGGAATGGGACTAACCCCCATGGTAAGCCACTGGAAAAGTTACCTGCCTTAACCACTTCTGTTAATAACTATCTACATGCTGCAATAATCGTGAATGAGTTATAAATGATGCAAAATAACCACTGAGGGAGTTGAATGATAGCCTTAGGCCTTTCGTGCTGCAATCAGCACATCATCAGGAGCTTGCAATGTTGCATAATACAGCAAGAAATCCAGGCAGCCTCGTCCAGGGAAACGACAGCAACATTGTAAGCTCCTGATGATGTGAGGAAATGGTATGGTGATACCGACAAGATGTGGAAAAAGACACTTATGTATAGTTCAGGGGAAACGTTTCGCCACGAGTGGCGAAACGTTTCCTTTAATAAATGTCCTTGTACATAAGTGCATCCTGATGATGTGTTGGCACATGAAAGGCCTAGAGCTATCATTCAACTTCCCCTGTGGTCATTTTGCATGTATTATTATTATTATTATAATCAGGGGGAAGTGCTAAACCTGTAGGATTATACAGCTATTTTGCATGTAATTACATGCATAATGTTCAAAAAGACGCGTGAGCAAAGACCAGAGACACATTACAAAACGTTTCGGTCCTGGGACCTTCAGCAGTGATTAAGGTCCCAGGACCTAAAATTTTTCTAATAGGTTCATATATTTGCTCATTTTAAAAATAAATCTGTCATTATCATTTAGTAAGGTTAATATGCATTACATCCAAAAAGACACATGAACAAAGACCAGAACACATTTATTACAAAACGTTTCGGTCCTGGGACCTTGATCAACCATCAAGGTCCGACCTGAAAAAGTTTTCAAGTACCTCCAAATCTCTCCTCATATATCTTTTTTTTAAGAACCAATTTGTCGCTGTCAGTTAGTGAGGCTAATAATTAATGTGTTAAGACTGACTTGGAGGGCTTGAGGAACCTCCTGGAGGAGTAGCTGGCGAAGGAAGCTCTGGTCCTCGACCTGTTCTTGTACTCCATTATGACACCATCAGCAGCCGACAAGTATTTGTTATTGTTTACTTTCAACAGCTGATTTGCGCGCCATCTGTTGCCTGTTATCAGAGGGTGGGTGATGGGTGGGGTGGTGGGTAGGGTGATGGGTGGGTGGTGGGGAGGGTGATGGGTGGTGGGTAGGATGATGGGTGGTGGGTAGGATGATGGATGGGTTATGGGTTATAGGGTGATGGGTGGGTAGGGTGATGGGTGGTGGGTAGGATGATGGGTGGTGGGTAGGATGATGGGTGGGTTATGGGTGGTGGGTAGGGTGATGGGTAGGATGAAGGGTAGGTGATAGGTAGGATGATGGGTGGGTGATAGGTAGGATGATGGGTGGTGGGTAGGATGATGGATGGGTTATGGGTAGGTGATGGGTGGGTGGTGGGTAGGATGATGGATGGGTGGTGGGTAGGATGATGAGTGGGTGATGGGTAGGATGATGGGTGGGTGATAGGTAGGATGGGTGGTGGGTAGGATGATGGATGGGTTATGGGTAGGTGATAGGTGGGTGGTGGGTAGGATGATGGGTGGGTGATGGGTAGGTGATGGGTGGGGTGATGGGTGGTGGGTAGGATGATGGGTGGGTGATGGGTGGTGGGTAGGATGATGAGTGGGTGATGGGTAGGATGATGGGTGGTGGGTAGGGTGATGGGTGGGTAGGATGATGGGTGGGTTATGGGTAGGATGAGTGGGTGATGGGTAGGATGGGTGGTGGGTAGGATGGGTGGGTGATAGGTGGTGGGTAGGATGGGTGGGTGAGGGGTAGGATGATGGGTAGGATGATGGGTGGGTGATGGGTAGGATGGGTGGGGTGATGGGTGGGTGGGTGATGGGTAGGATGTGTGGGGTGATGGGTGGTTGAGGTGATCGGTATTATGCCTTGTTCTTCATATGTTGGGTTAGTGATGGGTGGGGTGATTATTACTCTAAAGGAGCGCTAAACCCATAGGGATTATACAGCACCTGTGGATTATTATTATTATAATCATGGGGAAGGGCTAAACCCATAGGATTATACAGTACCTGGGGGGTTTGTGGAAGGTATTCAGGCTTAATTCAGGGAACTGGAGCACAGATCCAATTCCCTAGATTAAGAGCCCCTCACCAGCATCAAGGAACTTCCTTTGAGGGGAGGCCTCGCTGACAGTGCTTCACTTTACAGCATTCCGCTAATACATCAGTTTTCAGTTAAACCCATTCTTCATTTATTCAGACTTCCTATAATAAATACATTCACCACTCACTATAAGCTAGGGATGAAAATATTTTCAGGTAAGTAACGTGTGTACTGTATATGCATTTTTTATGCCTAGCTCTGTTGCTCACTTAATAAATGACAGTGTAAACATGTCATCAGGCTTTTATATGCATTGAAAAGTGAAAAAAGGCTATGGTTCACATTACAGTAGTAGCCCAGAACCTAACCTGCTGTAAAAGGGGGGACTTCCTGTATACAGCTAGGTCTTGATTAGTGTGAATAACAAAACCCATGTAGTGAACATGTTATTAAAATTATAAGTAATTTTTGCACATGATTTGAAAAGTTTGGGGAAAACTAGCATTAATTAATTTTGCACTGTTTGAGCTTGCACTAATCGATACATGGGTGTAGTTATTCATTCATCCATTGCCTCACAAGAAGTGTGCTAACATCAAAGTTGAGATGACCCTCCCAACTGCACTATCCTCACCCCTCCTTCAGAGTGCAGGCACTGTACTTCCCACCTCCAAGACTTAAAACTCTTGGTAACACGGGGATAATGTGCATTTTGAAAAAAACATATATTTTGGAAATCAACTGAGGTAAAATTAAAACAGTTGTATTACTTCAAATTTATTTAAGACAACCCATTCAATATCAACTGTATCCGTACCGGCAGCCTCCGGTGACTCTCAGAATGAAGGATGCATCGAGGGCTAGCAAGCACAGACCACTGTTTAGCTGAGGGTAATATCCTGCAAGACAAAGGAGAGTGGACTGGCAAGACGGGGCAGTACCAAGGGAAGGCTGAAGTCCTCCCATAATTTCCATCAATTCCCTCTAAACTCCTACATTGGTAATAACAAAAATACATAATCTCCATGGGGAGGTGCAAAAGAATCCTTCCTCCGTAAGCCATGCATATCATAAGAAGCGCCTAGTAATCCCTTCTCCTGTATAGCTTACATATAAAAGGAAAATCTTTTGCTTTTCAATTTAGGTCACCCTGCCTCAGTGGGAGATAGCCAGTGCATTGAAAAAAAAAAAAAATAATTAAATCACAGACTGGGTGGTGCTTGAACTCATGACAGATGAATCCTAAAACTCTGTGACTTGTCTGTAATCATATTATAGTCTCTCCTCACTTAGCAACATATTCGTTTACTGACGACTTGGACTTACAATGGGCTCTCTGACCAGTATGCATACCTAAATAATGTATATTAGAGCTGATTTCCTCTATTCTGTTGATTACAATATACAGTACACTACTGTATAAACATTTAAAAATATACTAAAAACGATATAAATAGCGCAAAGTGACATTAAAACAATATCAAAGATGGTTGACACAAACCTACCACCATTATAGTATGCTCCTTGCTCAGTGACAAATTTG
The DNA here is from genome assembly GCF_038502225.1 of Cherax quadricarinatus. Lineage (NCBI taxonomy): Eukaryota > Metazoa > Arthropoda > Malacostraca > Decapoda > Parastacidae > Cherax > Cherax quadricarinatus. The sequence goes on along the minus strand of NC_091379.1, from coordinate 1,122,036 downwards.
TTTACCAACGTGGTTTTTAGGAACGGTACTCTATCGTTACGTGAGGAGAGGCCGTATTACAATTTCCTGAGTCATAACTTAATAATAATAAACACTAAACTGATACACAAGTAATCCACACTTAGGAGACTGCAACTTATGACAGTTTCAGGCCAACCTGGACCATTAAAGTCACACAGTCATTCAGTGATATACTGTATAGTATTAGTTTTATTGTTTGCCATATTCCACAGTTGAAAATTAGCAGTGAGGGTTTATTTTATCACAGTTTTATCTCTTAAATGTTGCCATTATACAATACAGGAGGGCCCCACTTATACAGCAGGTTAGGTTCCAAGCTATGTAGCCCGGAACCTAACTTACTGTATAAGTGGGGCTGAGGATGATAGGCTGTGGATAGTTTCTGATAAATTCATAGCCTAGTTAAAGCTTCTCTGAATGATTTTGCTGTAAAATTAGTGCCCTGGACAGACTGGGAAATGCAAAAGTGGGAAATAAACTTAATGAGGGGCTTTAAGAATGGCAATATCCTGCTACTGTCTCCACAAAAGATTATTCCCACAGTCTTCATGACCTGAAAGTCTTGACCACATGAAAGCTTTTCATATTTTACAACTTTCTTCCCATGTTGGTAATTTATTATACTGTACAGTATAAACATTTAGTTTCTAGTTTTATTAAGGTTTAGAATGACATACAGCATCTATACATGTACTGTATATACAACACTTACAAAAATCTGACCAATTATTTTAGGAAAAATATAGTACAGTAGAGCCCCTGTATCCATGGATTTAGTTTCCATAGTTTCAGTTATGCATGGTTTACCATGGCCCAAAAATAACCCTTAATTTTGCTCAGTAATGGCCCCAAAGCATCAAAGTCTTGATGCTGGCAGTTCCTCAAAGTGTAAGAGAAACCATGAAGTGCTTCCCATCAGTGAAAATATGCTAATTCTAGACTTACTGTGTGTAATTTATCAATTAAACTTTATCAAAGATATATATGTAAATAAAAAATTACTTATATATAGGGTTGACAACTATCCGTGGTTATAGGTAGTAGGTTGGTAGACAGCAGCCGCCCAGGGAGGTACTACCGTCCTGCCAAGTGAGTGTAAAACAGAAACCTGTAATTGTTTTACATGATGGTAGGATTGCTGGTATCTTTTTTTTTGTCTCATAAACATGCAAGATTTCAGGTACATCTTGCTACTTCTACTTACACTTAGGTCACACTACACATACATGTACAAGCATATATATACATACCCCTCTTGGTTTTCTTTTATTTTCTTTCTAGTTCTTGTTCTTGTTTATTTCCCCTTATCTCCATGGGGAAGTGGAACAGAATTCTTCCTCCGTAAGCCATGCGTGTTGTAAGAGGCGACTAAAATGCCGGGAGTAAGGGCCTAGTAACCCCTTCTCCTGTATAAATTACTAAATTTAAAAAGAGAAACTTTCGTTTTTCTTTTTGGGCCGCCCTGCCTTGGTGGGATACGGCCGGTTTGTGGAAAAAAAAAAAAAAAAAAACTATCAGTGGTTTCGGGTATCCGTGGTAAATCTTGGAACCTATCCCCTGTGGATATGGGGGGACTACTCTATGTACAGTGGAACCTCAAAAATCGAACTGCTCCTAACACAACCAATTATGTAAGTGTATTTTTGTAAGTGCTTTTATAAGTGTATTTTTGAGGGTCTGAAATGGACTAATCTAATTTACATTATTCCTGATGGGAATAAATTCATTCGGTAAAGGCACTCGAACAGCCTTCTGGACCGAAGAAAGTTTGATATTTGAGGTTCCACTGTATTTCATTTTATATACTGTAGACCATACATATACAGTGCACACAGCTGAAAAACCAATCAATATATAGGAACATAAACCTGTAATTTAGGATATCCAAATACACAAATTCTTTGTACAGTATAAATGTATTTGACAAATACAATTCAATCTTCAGAGACACAATGTAATGTGTAGTGATGTTGCTACACTGATTCCTTCAGTATAAAGATAAACATTCAAATGTTCAACTCTTAGTGCATTTATATTCTCTAACATCGTTCAAAAAAATTAACAAGGAATAGTATAAAATCCTGCATTGCATGTCAGTCGACATATATTCTTTAAAGAATATGAAATTGCAAATCATTACTGAGGAAACCCCTCAAAATATGTAGATATTTGTTGCCCCTTCCTTGCAAACAATATCCAAGAGTTGTTAGATAAAAGGACACAAGTGCAAGTAATGTGATGTTATATTGTGGCAACCTTTCACTCTCCAGGAGCTTTGTCAAGCTGTAATGGCTTGACAAAGCTCCTGTAGAGCGAAAGGTTGCCACAATAAAACGTCACATTAGCTGCATCTGTGTCCACTTGCCTAACATTTTGTCAGTACTATTACCATTATTGCTATCCAAGAGTTCACTAACTCATCTCTTCTTTTTTTTACTAAAATTATATAAGGCAAAAAGCAAAGTGATACCATTTGCTCATTTTTGAAAACTTGACTTAAATTTTAGAGATACAAAATTTCAAAGTCAGGACACTCAAATACATATAACCTTTAAAAAAAAAAAAGAGATATTTGTTAAAATATCTCAGCTAAAATTAATTGATCAGGACTGGTCAGGCATTGTTAAGTAGTCTGTGTCACTCTCTAGCCATTTTAAGCTGAAATAAGGTCCGGAAGCAGCCCATCTCCCTAAAAGCATAAATATTATTAAATTTGTACTAATTTTGGTTTAAATCATCAGTACAACTGAAAATTAAGAGAAGTTAATGCATTTTATGAAATCAATTTTTCCTGATTAAAACACGTGATATACAAATCACCCGAACATAGGAAAGAGAAGCTTATGACAAAGTTCTGATCTGGTTATTTGTGCGTACGTATATTATTCCAGTCACCTTTTTGTTTTTGAAAACATGTGATACAGTAGCCTATATGTTTACAAGTCACTAGTAAGCCAGAGAGAACAACCATTATATTTGCACACATTATGCAGTAATGGTTCATTAAAAGCCATATTCTACACACTCAGCTGAGTGAATTTTCTGATAAAAATGCTACACTGTACGTGACAAGCAGTGAATTCTTTGCAATACTGCTGTGGCTTTTCACATTATTTAACATTATTTGCTACTACACAGTCTATTCAGAAAACCTGACCTACAATAGAACAGTAAATTTACTTAGTCGCTTAAAATAAAGAAATTCAGTACACAAATAACCCGAAGAAAGAAACTGATGACGACATTTCGGTCCGACCTGCACCATTAACTAGTCACACACAATTGGTCCCATGGGAGTCCAATATGAGGCTTTGTACCTATATCCTCATGTTTAAGGATGTAAAAAAAATTTTTGTTTAAAGTGACAAGTGTAAAATATTTATAGCACACGATAAATAGTACCAAAAGAATCATTTTAAGCCTTACAGTACGATGAAATAAGAGCTATACCTCATTGGACTCAAAGACTGAGGTAGTTATCAGTGTCTGGAGGTCCTCTAAACGGTCAGTCTTGATTGCTTCTCTTATACTAGAGAAGAAGTCCATCCAGTGATGTAGGTTGTGCCTAGGGACAAATTATAATTACATTAACTACAAAGGTCAAATTATAAATACATTAGCTGCAAAGGTCAAATTATAAATATATTAGCTACAAAGGCCAAATTATAAATACATTAGGTACAAAGGCCAAATTATAAATACATTAGCTACAAAGGTCAAATTATAAATACATTAGCCGCAAGTTTCTAAGACAATTTATAAACACATTATGCATCTGAGAAAGATACTATGTTTGTAGAAAAACCTTCATTACCATCTTTTGCCCATGAAAACCTTTATGAAGTATGATTGTAATGTCTTAATATACGTTAGTAATAATGGTAGAACTTTTTTTTTTTTCAACAAGTCGGCTGTCTCCCACCGAGGCAGGGTGACCCAAAAAGAAAGAAAATCCCCCCCAAAAATACTGTCATCATCATTCAACACTTTCACCACACTCACACATAATCACTGTTTTTGCAGAGGTGCTCAGAACACAACAGTTTAGAAGCATATACGTATAGATACACAACATAGTAGAATTACTAAATTATTAAGAAAAACTTTTGCTTTTCTTTTTTAGGTCACCCTGCCTCGGTGGGATGTGGCCAGTGTCTTGAAAAATAAATGGTAGAGTTACTGATAAAATTTTAGGCAAAAGGACACAGACACAACTAATGCGATGTTTTTTTGTGGCAAAGTTTTGCTCTCCACCATAGCGGTTTTACAAAGCTCCTGGAGAGTGAAATGCTGCCAAACATAATAAAAGTTACTCTGCAAACATATGATAGTGTGGTTCTCACTACCTGTCAGCTTATGGCATTATTAAACTCCTGTAGCTGGGTTAGTAGCGCTCCCAGCTCATATACTGAGGTTCGTGGTTTGATCCCCAGTACAGGTGGAAACATTGGGTCGTGTTTCCTTAAGATGCCTTCTGTCCCTGTTCGCCTAGTAGTGAGTAGGTACCTGGGTGCTAGCCGACACACCTGAGGTACTCACGTGTGATGAGAGACAAACACAGAAGATACAACAAACTCACGTACATCATCAGCAAGACCGGTGCAAGCAATTCATTTGCGATGGTCAGGTGATGGACATACGCACGGGTGAAATTCTTGCAGGTATAGCATTCACATCCTTCTAACAACGGCTTCATCAGTGACACATTGCTGAAGATACATAACTTTGATAATAATAATGGGGAGACAGCAAAAACAAACATTAAAAAAAATATTTGCCTAAATTTACAGATATAAACAAACTTTTTATTTTTAATTTTAAAACTTAATGAAACATTATCATACACAGAAAAAACTGAGAAAACTTAGGAACAGGATGGGAAAGAGTACTGTGCCTTGTGGAACAGTTTTCTTCCCTGTGGCAGCCTCTGACTTAACTCTGTTTACCATTACTCTGTGTTCTGTTGGTTAGACAGTCGAAGATCCATCTGCCCACTTTTAGAGTTACTCCTTTAGCAAGTATTTTGTGCACTTTTTTATTGCATATTTTGATGTTTTAGACTCATTTGATGTGGTTTTTCATATATTTGAACTTTTTGTATAATTCTTAACTTTAAGTAGCTAAATATTGTGAAAATATTAATAGTGAAGAACAGGTAGATGAAATTATTTAGGGATGGGATTATACCAAATGTTTGACCAACACACATCAAAATTAGCATCAAAATTAGCTAATACCCATACTTTGGCACATCCCTAATTTTATTTATTTAATTAATAAAAAAGTTCTAAGCCCAATGGTATCAAACAGCATTGAAATTTGGATGAATAAGGAAATATCCTTACCAGTTTAACCAAAAAAATACTGAACTTTTCATCAAATATTTGTTTGCTAGACAATATTTACTCCTAACACAATACACAATACAAAGTTAACTTAACACAATACACAGTTAACCTAACATAATTCACAGTTACCCTAATGAACCTAAGATAGTACAAAGTTAACCTAACACAATTAACCTAACAAAATACACAGTTACCCTAACACAATACATGCAATCTTTTCACTACATAAAGGTAACAATGCTTCAATAGGGAGCGACTGACAGAAGCATGTTCACAGCAACAATGCGTCGGATATAGAGCAGTAAACACGTGATGAAGGAATCACACACGTGGACAAACAGGAAATAGCAGAGCTAACACATGTCCAGATAAACGAAAGCTAATGTCTTCCACGAGCCTAAACACATAATTCAGTCAATGATCCTTTTTTTTTTTTTTTTTGACAGCAGCCATTGTCTGCCTAGAAAGTGACCCATCCATCAATGCTCATGCTCTTCCACTTAAATAAACAAGTCAAATATAGATATAGAAACTTTCTATCATTTCTGTTTGTCCTGGACAATAATAATAGTGTGTGTTGATAATTTCAGTAGACGAACCAAGATGTCGTCCTTCTAATCAACGCATCTCTAACTTGCAGGTTAGTTGCGAATTATTGCAGCCACGGTATTAAGACTTTTTCTTCCAAGATCTCAACTCTTCATTGCTATTACAACAAATAATTTTTATTTATTTTTTTATTAACACATTGGCTGTTTCCCACCGAGGCAGGGTTTCCCCCAAAAAAGAAGAAACGCTTTCATCATTATCCACTCAATCACTCCACAAAATTTGACCCCACCTTTTATTCTTCATGTTTATTTCATATGGAGATGATAACTCCTCGTCTTCAGACTCCCTAATCTTGTTATCTTGTCTTGGAACCTCTTCTTCCGCCTTTGCCTTTGGACTGTCTTCAGATACCTTTAATTTTTTATTCTGATGTTCTAAACAGCTGCCTTTGGAATATGCTCCATCGTTTTGTCTTCTGAAAAATACAAAATAAGGTCTTTATCTGCCTAAATATAGTACATTATCTCAATTGCACAGTACATTATTATTATATTCATGGGGAAAATCTAAATTAATAGGGATCATGCACACCACATCTGGAGGGTGGGAGGTGGTAATAATAATAAATAATAATAATAATGATAATAATAATAAACTCCATGGGGAAGTGGAACAGAATTCTTCCTCCGTAAGCCGTGCGTGTCGTAAGAGGTGACTAAAATGCCAGGAGCAAGGTGCTAGTAACCCCTTCTCCTGTATATATTACTAAATTTAAAATGAGAAACTTTCTTTTTACATCCCCCTGCCTTGGTGGGATGTGGCCAGTTCACTGAAAAAAAAAAAAAAAAAAAAAAAATTTTTTTTCTTCTTGTTTTGGGTGACCCTGCCTTGGTAGGAGATGGATGATGTGTTAAAGAACAATAATTATATAAATGTATCTCTTTTCTGTAATATACAAGTAATGTAGTTTACATGTAATAAAATATTGTTAGACACACATGAAAGCCACTAACATTTCAGGCAGACAAGTATACTAATCCTTCAAGACTACTAAAGAACTAGACATGAGTTATTAAATAGGAGTTTTTAAATGGACAGCAACAAGAGGTAGCTAAATGTATAATAGCGAAATTTTAAGTATGTATTAACACTTCGAACTGATTCAGTGTTCTTCCGTTAAGTGGAATTTCTTTAACGGTTTCATATTGATGGTGAAGATACAGGAAGTTAGTTTCAGTAGATATATAATGGAACAAGATGAGTAAAGTAACTAATTTTCTATGGGAGTTTGATCTAGCTCCAGTCAAGGCTCTTAAAAAATAAAAAAAAAAAAAAACCAGTACAGCATATGTGTGACTACTCTTATGACTATGTTACTGTATTATGGTATCTAACACCTTGTTTTCTTTTTCTCAACACGTTGGCCATCTCCCACAGAGGCAGGTGACCCAAAAACAAAACACTTTCACCATCATTCAAACATAATCACTGTCTTTGCAGAGGCACCCTGATATGACAATTTAGATATCACTCCAAATGGCCAATATCCCTAACACCTTCTTCTGTATAAATTACTAAATGTAAACAGAAGAAAAGTTTCTTCTTTTTTTGAGTCATTCTGCCTCGATTGAAGACAGCCAGTGTTGAATAATAACACAAAAATATAATTATGGTATTCGCATTTTTTTACTCACTTTCCTCTGCCTCTGACTTGTTATATTTATTAAATCCTTATCCTGCATTAAAATAATTACTCTACTTTTCCAAATTCTTATCCCGCATTAAAGGTTTCCTCTATAGAGTTTTAAATACATTGGCCACCCCCTAGTAAAGCAGGGTGACCCCAATAAAGAAGAAATACATTCAGCATAATTTGTCCGATTGCTGTCTTACCGGAATCGTGCTAACATCACAATTCAGACGGCCCTCCAAATTGTAACATGCTCACCCATCCTCCAGAGTGCAGGCACTGTACTTCCCACCTCCAGAACTACAACATCCCCACCCATCCTCCAGAGTGCAGGCACTGTACTTCCCACCTCCAGAACTACAACATCCCCACCCATCCTCCAGAGTGCAGGCACTGTACTTCCCACCTCCAGAACTACAACATCCCCACCCCTCCTCCAGAATGCAGGCACTGTACAACTAACCTATTTAATCTAAAGGGGAATGTAAGAGCTCCTCTTCTTTCCGTTACAAGGAAAGGGAATGTAGAATCAAAGATATCCACTCCAAGGTGTGCCAACTGGAGTACAGTTAAGGGATTCCACATCCCCGCTGTTTGACGGGGAAGCTCTGCAGCCAGGGGTTCCTGCTTGCAGTGGAAGCAAATATTAAAAACACAACAAAAACATTTTTTTTTTTTTTTTAGAAAAATACTGAGTATCTTTCAATATCGTTATTTGTTTCTAAGTAGCAATATTAATAATAATAATAGTAATGATAATACAGTGGAACCTCAAATATCGAACTTTCTTCGGTCCAGAAGGCTGTTTGAGTGCCTTTACCGAATGAATTTATTCCCATCAGGAATAATGTAAATTAGATTACTAGTCCATTTCAGACCCTCAAAAATACACTTATAAAAGCACTTACAAAAATACACTTACATAATTGGTTGTGTTGGGAGCAGTTCGATTTTTGAGGTTCCACTGTATGTACTGTAATAATAATAATAATAATAATAATAATGAATATACAAATGCTATTAAACCATATGAAGATTCAGGCTATTATTAAAGAAATTCATGAAAGATAGTAAACTCGTTTTTCTTCTTTGGGTTACCTTTCCTTTGTGGGAAATGGTCAATGTTTTACAGAGACATCATAAATCAAGTCTTAAGATAATCTCACAACAAAGGATTGAACAAAATTAATATTTACCATGTGAGAAATGCCACATTATGCAGAAACATACAGCAATGACTTACATAAAAATTAATCATGTTAACATCCTTTAGAAGTGCTAAATTTTGTTTAACTCGATGGCCGTCTACCGCCAAGGCAGGGTGACCCAAAAAAAAAGAAAAATCACTTACCATCATTCAATCAACTGCTGTCTTTCCAGAGGTGTGCTGATATCACACTCAAATTGCTCTCTGACTGCAACATCCCCACCCCTCTCCTTAAGAGTGCAGGGGGGCCCCTCCCTTACACCACTTTGCTTTACACCATTTCACTAATACAGCAATTTTCAATTATACCCATTCTTTATTTATTTATACTTCCTACAATAAATATATTCACCACTCACTAGAAGCAAAGGACAAAAATATTTTAAGGTAAGTAACCTGTGGAAGCATTACTAAAGTTAAAAAGAGAAACTTTTGCTTTTCTTTTTGTGCCACCCTGCCTCCGTGGGATATGGCCAGTTTGTTGAATGAAGTGGTAGTAGTAATGTGTGTACTGTATATGCATTTTTAAGGCCTAGCTCTATTGCTCACCTAATATATGATAATGTAAACATGTTGTGAGGCATTTATATGCATTTAAAAGTGAAAAAAGGCTGCCTGTACAGCAGGAGCCTGCCTGTACAGCAGGAGCCTGCCTGTACAGCAGTAGCCCGGAACCTAACCTGCTGTACAAGCGGAGCCTGCCTGTACAGCAGTAGCCCAGAACCTGACCTGCTGTACAAGCGGAGCTTGCCTGTACAGGCACTACTTTGTAACACATAATTTTACTCACACACATAAAGTGGGAGTTGTCACAGTTGCTCTTTGCTGATGACACTGCGCTCTTGGGAGATTCTGAAGAGAAGTTGCAGAGGTTGGTGGATGAATTTGGTAGGGTATGCAAAAGAAGAAGAAAAACTTTATAAAACTGGGATGCTTAAATGTGCGTGGATGTAGTGCGGATGACAAGAAACAGATGATTGCTGATGTTATGAATGAAAAGAAGTTGGATGTCCTGGCCCTAAGCAAAACAAACCTGAAGGGGGTAGGGAAGTTTCAGTGGGGGGAAATAAATGGGATTAAATCTGGAGTATCTGAGAGAGTTAGAGCAAAGGAAGGGGTAGCAGTAATGTTGAAGGATCAGTTATGGAAGGAGAAAAGAGAATATGAATGTGTAAATTCAAGAATTATGTGGATTAAAGTAAAGGTTGGATGCGAAAAGTGGGTCATAATAAGCATGCATGCACCTGGAGAAGAGAGGAATGTAGAGGAGAGAGAGAGATTTTGGGAGATGTTAAGTGAATGTATAGGAGCCTTTGAACCAAGTGAGAGAGTAATTGTGGTAGGGGACCTGAATGCTAAAGTAGGAGAAACTTTTAGAGAGGGTGTGGTAGGTAAGTTTGGGGTGCCAGGTGTAAATGATAATGGGAGCCCTTTGATTGAACTTTGTATAGAAAGAGGTTTAGTTATAGGTAATACATATTTTAAGAAAAAGAGGATAAATAAGTATACAAGATATGATGTAGGGCGAAATGACAGTAGTTTGCTGGATTATATATTGGTAGATAAAAGACTGTTGAGTAGACTTCAGGATGTACATGTTTATAGAGGGGCCACAGATATATCAGATGACTTTCTAGTTGTAGCTACACTGAGAGTAAAAGGTAGATGGGATACAAGGAGAATAGAAGCATCAGGGAAGAGAGAGGTGAAGGTTTATAAACTAAAAGAGGAGGCAGTTAGGGTAAGATATAAACAGCTATTGGAGGATAGATGGGCTAGTGAGAGCATAGGCAATGGGGTCGAAGAGGTATGGGGTAAGTTTAAAAATGTAATGTTAGAGTGTTCAGCAGAAGTTTGTGGTTACAGGAAAGTGGGTGTGGGAGGAAAGAGGAGCGATTGGTGGAATGATGATGTAAAGAGAGTAGTAAGGGAGAAAAAGTTAGCATATGAGAAGTTTTTACAAAGTAGAAGTGATGCAAGGAGGGAAGAGTATATGGAGAAAAAGAGAGAGGTTAAGAGAGTGGTGAAGCAATGTAAAAAGAGAGCAAATGAGAGAGTGGGTGAGATGTTATCAACAAATTTTGTTGAAAATAAGAAAAAGTTTTGGAGTGAGATTAACAAGTTAAGAAAGCCTAGAGAACAAATGGATTTGTCAGTTAAAAATAGGAGAGGAGAGTTATTAAATGGAGAGTTAGAGGTATTGGGAAGATGGAGGGAATATTTTGAGGAATTGTTAAATGTTGATGAAGATAGGGAAGCTGTGATTTCGTGTATAGGGCAAGGAGGAATAACATCTTGTAGGAGTGAGGAAGAGCCAGTTGTGAGTGTGAGGGAAGTTCGTGAGGCAGTAGGTAAAATGAAAGGGGGTAAGGCAGCCGGGATTGATGGGATAAAGATAGAAATGTTAAAAGCAGGTGGGGATATAGTTTTGGAGTGGTTGGTGCAATTATTTAATAAATGCATGGAAGAGGGTAAGGTACCTAGGGATTGGCAGAGAGCATGCATAGTTCCTTTGTATAAAGGCAAAGGGGACAAAAGATAGTGCAAAAATTATAGGGGGATAAGTCTGTTGAGTATACCTGGTAAAGTGTATGGTAGAGTTATTATTGGAAGAATTAAGAGTAAGACGGAGAATAGGATAGCAGATGAACAAGGAGGCTTTAGGAAAGGTAGGGGGTGTGTGGACCAGGTGTTTACAGTGAAACATATAAGTGAACAGTATTTAGATAAGGCTAAAGAGGTCTTTGTGGCATTTATGGATTTGGAAAAGGCGTATGACAGGGTGGATAGGGAGGCAATGTGGCAGATGTTGCAGGTGTATGGTATAGGAGGTAGGTTACTGAAAGCAGTGAAGAGTTTTTACGAGGATAGTGAAGCTCAAGTTAGAGTATGTAGGAAAGAGGGAAATTATTTCCCAGTAAAAGTAGGCCTTAGAAAAGGATGTGTGATGTCACCGTGGTTGTTTAATATATTTATAGAGTAGAAGTAGAAGTGATGCAAGGAGGGAAGAGTATATGGAGAAAAAGAGAGAAGTTAAGAGAGTGGTGAAGCAATGTAAAAAGAGAGCAAATGAGAGAGTGGGTGAGATGTTATCAACAAATTTTGTTGAAAATAAGAAAAAGTTTTGGAGTGAGATTAACAAGTTAAGAAAGCCTAGAGAACAAATGGATTTGTCAGTTAAAAATAGGAGAGGAGAGTTATTAAATGGAGAGTTAGAGGTATTGGGAAGATGGAAGGAATATTTTGAGGAATTGTTAAATGTTGATGAAGATAGGGAAGCTGTGATTTCGTGTATAGGGCAAGGAGGAATAACATCTTGTAGGAGTGAGGAAGAGCCAGTTGTGAGTGTGGGGGAAGTTCGTGAGGCAGTAGGTAAAATGAAAGGGGGTAAGGCAGCCGGGATTGATGGAATAAAGATAGAAATGTTAAAGGCTTGGACTTCCAGCAGGCATGCGTGAGCGTGTTTGATAGGAGTGAATGGAGACAAATGGTTTTTAATACTTGACGTGCTGTTGGAGTGTGAGCAAAGTAACATTTATGAAGGGATTCAGGGAAACCGGCAGGCCGGACTTGAGTCCTGGAGATGGGAAGTACAGTGCCTGCACTCTGAAGGAGGGGTGTTAATGTTGCAGTTTAAAAACTGTAGTGTAAAGCACCCTTCTGGCAAGACAGTGATGGAGTGAATGATGGTGAAAGTTTTTCTTTTTCGGGCCACCCTGCCTTGGTGGGAATCGGCCGGTGTGATAATAAAAAAAAAGATGGGGATGTAAGAGAAGTAAATGCGAGGGTCTTGGCAAGAGACGTGGAGTTAAAAGATAAAGAATCACACACAAAGTGGGAGTTGTCACAGTTGCTCTTTGCTGATGACACTGTGCTCTTGGAAAACTCTGAAGAGAAGTTGCAGAGATTGGTGGATGAATTTGGTAGGGTATGCAAAAGAAGAAAATTAAAAGTGAATACAGGAAAGAGTAAGGTTATGAGGATAACAAAAAGATTAGGTGATGAAAGATTGGATATCAGATTGGAGGGAGAGAGTATGGAGGTGAATGTATTCAGATTATTATTATAATCAAAAAGAAGCGCTAAGCCACAAGGGCTATACAGCGCTGCGAATGTATTCAGATATTTGGGAGTGGACGTGTCAGCGGATGGGTCTATGAAAGATGAGGTGAATCATAGAACTGATGAGGGGAAAAGGGTGAGCGGTGCACTTAGGAGTCTGTGGAGACAAAGAACTTTGTCCTTGGAGGCAAAGAGGGGAATGCATGAGAGTATAGTTTTACCAACGCTCTTATATGGGTGTGAAGCATGGGTGATGAATGTTGCAGCGAGGAGAAGGCTGGAGGCAGTGGAGATGTCATGTCTGAGGGCAATGTGTGGTGTGAATATAATGCAGAGAATTCGTAGTTTGGAAGTTAGGAGGAGGTGCGGGATTGCCAAAACTGTTGTCCAGAGGGCTGAGGAAGGGTTGTTGAGGTGGTTCAGACATGTAGAGAGAATGGAGCGAAACAGAATGACTTCAAGAGTGTATCAGTCTGTAGTGGAAGGAAGGTGGGGTAGGGGTCGGTCTAGGAAAGGTTGGAGGGAGGAGGTAAAGGAGGTTTTGTGTGTGAGGGGCTTGGACTTCCAGCGGGCATGCGTGAGCGTGTTTGATAGGAGTGAATGGAGATAAATGGTTTTTAATACTTGACGTGGGGTGTTAATGTTGCAGTTTAAAAACTGTAGTGTAAAGCACCCTTCTGGCAAGACAGTGATGAAGTGAATGATGGTGAAAGTTTTTCTTTTTCGGGCCACCCTGCCTTGGTGGGAATCGGCCAGTGTGCTAATAAAAAAAAAAAATTTACTCACCAAAGATGCCTTAACAATGTTAGAAACATTCACAGGTTGAAGGTCCTCCACTTCAGGTCCATTAGTGTGAAGACCAACAATTGTGTAACCTGATATAGCAGACTTATCCACTGTAGTGCTCATCAAAGATTTAGACCAGCCATTTCTAGCTTTCTCACTCCGACCGCCTAGCAGAGGCGCAAATAATGCTGATCCCTTTAGTTTCTGTGAAAAATTAAAAATTATTGATTTTAAACAAAAATTTTCATTATGAATAAATGAATTTATACTTCCTGTGTTAGTAAATTTATTTAGGTACAGGTACACACAAGTACAATTATCATACACAGTTTAACTTATGTGTAGATTATCATAATTCAACCTTAAAGAAACAATCGTCTGCTTGTTGCACTATTTGTAAAGCCTAAATTTGTTTGTGCATCTTCAATATCCTTATATATAAGCAAATAACAATTATTACCATTGTAGTCTTAAGTTAGCCTTAAGCTTGATAGAAATGCTCTGCAGAGCTATGAGCTTTCAACGTGCACTTAAGTGTCCCTCATTTCTACGTAAACAATTTATCATGTTGAAATAAAAATAGTATTTGTATGAGCGTGTTAGATAGGAGTGAATGGAGACGAATGATACTTGGGACCTGACGAGTCCTGGAAATGGGAAGTACAATGCCTGCACTTTAAAGGAGGGGTTTGGGATATTGGCAGTTTGGAGGGATATGTTGTGTATCTTTATACGTATATGCTTCTAAACTGTTGTATTCTGAGCACCTCTGCAAAAGCAGTGATAATGTGTGAGTGTGGTGAAAGTGTTGAATGATGATGAAAGTATTTTCTTTTTGGGGATTTTCTTTCTTTTTTTTGGGTCACCCTGCCTCGGTGGGAAACGACCGACTTGTTAAAAAAAAAAAAAAAAAAAAATTATATAAAGTCAAAGTGATTTATTTCCATTGAGATTCTTGAGTCTTGGAGTATGATTTTATACATTATAGGGAAAAATGTGTGAGGAACTTACATATTCAGGAGAGATAAGACAGGGTAAACTGAAGAGCAATGCTGCAAATACAATGAGCAGCAGTGAAGTTGTTGAAAGCTGTGAAGTGTATTGAACGAGATTATTGTTATTATTGTGTACTATGTTCATCCGCCGTGGGGAAGTGGAGAAGAATAGTTCCTCTGTAAGTCATGTGTGTCATAAGAGGTGACTAAAATGCCAGAAGCAAGGGGCTAGTAACCCCTTCTCCTGTATCAATTACAATATTTAAAAAGGAAAACTTTCATTTTTCCTTTTAGGTCACCCTGCCTTGATGGGATACGGGCAGCTTGTTGAAAAAAAAAAAAGAGGAAGTTTATATAAATAAACTCACCCTTCTGCTAACATATCCAAAAAATCTGAGCAAACATGATTAAGCTCTATAAGCAAGAAGACAACACATCAGTACCTGGGAAGCTTTGTGCAGTGTTATGCACTGCTTTAGGTATTCCATTGATGATGTTGTGGAATTTAATATTCTCTTCTTAGATGAACCTATCCCTGGATCAGCATCATTCAGGGCCTCATACCAGTCTGGCTGCATAGCCTCCATCAAGTCCATGTACCTATTGGAAAGACAGTGAGTGAGAGGGATTTGAGCGAGACTTGCACTTGAGTTAACAGCGTTATCAAAGCTTATTCCATGGGTAACACTGATAAGGGGTTTGTGAATATTTTTTAGTGGGTTTGGGTTTGACAAGGACTTGCCAAATATGGACCAGTAGACCTGCTGCAGTGTTCCTCCTTTCTTATGTTCTTATATCCACAATTACGACAAATTTTGATGAATAAGTATACACAAAATTTTTCTAATCTTCTTTCAACACCGGCCGTATCCCACTGAGACAGGGTGACCCAAAAAGAAAAAGAAAAGTTTCTCTTCTTAAATTTAGTAACATATACAGGAGAAGGGGTCACTAGTTATTTTCTAATAGTCTGTTTAAATAATGTTATTACACACTCAAACATTAACGAAATTCCTTTTTGTGGCGGCCTCCTGCCAAACTAGTGGTTAGATTGTTAACCTGCCGGCCTGCAGTACAACTGGGTACGTCATCAAACCCAATGTGGGGACTGCTGAGCCGGCCTTAGAAACAGTATTTACCAGACCACCTTACGGTATACATCTACTGGTAGTAGAAAGTATTCACCTGACCACCTTATGGTGTATATCTACTGGTCTTAGAAGCAGTATTCACCTGACCACCTTACAGTATACATCTACTGGCAGTAGAGAGTATCAACCAGACCATCTTACAGTATACATCTACTGGCCTTGTAGAGAGTATTCACCAAACTACCTCATGGAGTACATTTGAAAGTGATGTCTAAGGACTCACTGCTGACTTCAGTCAACTGCGGGTCTTCTGGCTGCAGTTACTTGTCACTCGGATTCCTGCGGACTTCAGTTACCTGAGGGCTTCGCTTAGTCTGCTGGCTTTAGTTATTGTGGGCCTCAGGATTTGGTTACCTGTGGGCCTCAGGATTTGGTTACCTGTGGGCCTTTGGTTGTAGTTTTACTGGCCAGTTTTGCGGACTTCGACCTGCAGGCCTTGGCGAACTTTGCTGGCCTCCTGCTGATCTAAGGGAGTGTAGTTTTGGCTGTCTTCTGAAGAGAAAGACGCTATGCGGGTGACACAGCCGAGAAAGAGTGTTATAACACAGTAGAGATGGTGTGTGTGACGCAGAGACAAGGGTGTCAAGTGGACACAGTAGAGATGGTGTGTGTGACGCAGAGACAAGGGTGTCATGTGGACATGGTAAAGGAGTGTCGTGTGACACAGAGATAAGTGTGTCGTGTGACACGGAGAGAAGGAACATCATAACAAGGACAAGGGTGTCGTGTGACACAGAGAGAAAGAGCGTCATAACACAGACAAGGGTGTCGTGTGACATGGTAGAGAAAGTGTTATAATACTGAGAAAGGAGTGTAGTATAACTCCATGTAACTAGTGTTGTACAACTGAGTGTGAAACAGTAGTGTCAAGAACGTTGTACCCCTGTGTGGTAGGGTCATGATTATTATTATTATTATAATCAAAAAGAAGCGCTAAGCCACAAGGACTATACAGCGGTAGGGTCATGAGTTGATTATAATTTATTTTTTAAGAATTATTAATATATATATATTTGTACAAAGATGTTAATTATAATTTATTATTGCAGCATGTATATACGTATATGTACCAAAGATAATAGGTTTTTATCAGATGTTAATATATTAAAGATTATTTATTGCAGAATACCTACAGACCAAAGATTGCTTTTATATGATAGTAAAAATGATAAATTGTTTTATGTTTATTCAGTATCCCAAACTCTCATATTACTGCACTAGTATAAGGCCAACTAGTGTTTTTGTAATATACTTTTAAATTAAGACAGCAACTTACTTGTCAGCCGTGATGATCTGTCTGCCACCATATGTCCACAGAGACACACCTTTTTTATGATTGTATCCTTGAGGTGTTGCTTTGGCTGCATCTTGAACACTTACGCACACACTGTGACCCTCAAGAAATAAAAAAAAAAAGGAAAATGATAAGCAGATTTTACTGAGATTATACTCTCACAATTTACGTATAACTACACCACGGTAAACCAGTGATTTTATGGACTTTGGTTATAAGGAACAAAATCCAATGAGTCAATTCAGAAATAATGAACAAAATCCCTCAGTTAAAGAACTATCCATTATTGTCATGACAAAATAATCTCATCTTTTTCCACCACAATCACCAGCCACCTGTTTCCCCTTATTAGTCCAATAAATCAAAATTTATCATTGATTGCTTCACATAATAAATACCTTTCTACTGTATTTTTATCATATTGTATTTTTATTATAATTGTATCAAAACTGTAACCAAATGAAATATAACTCTAACTTCTGTAACTTCTATGTATGAATAATATAAATAAATATTTTATTTATATATTATTTTATTTACATGCACAATAAGAATTCACATCTATCCCATAATTGAGAGAGGAAACCAAGAAAACATCTCTGTCTGTTCTAATGCAGGTCAGACTGTCTAAGTTTTCCTCTACAAATTGTAATGCGACTTTTATTCTTCATGTAGAGCAAGTTTCGGGTAAAATACACAAATAACCTGCACGTAGGAGAGAGAAGCTTCTTTCTCCTATGTGCGGGTTATTTGTTTATTGTTCCAGACATGGTACTGTGCCTTTTTGTTCTTCTTTTCAAGTGAATTATTCTTATAATCAAGGGGGAAGCACTAAACCCGCAGGATTATACAGCACCTGTGGGGGAGATGTGGAAGGTATTTGGGCTTAATTAAGGGAACTGGAGCACATCAGCATCAAGGAACCTCCCTTGAGGGGCTCTCAAGTAAAATATCACACTTAGGTCAATAAAATATTCCTGTGACCTTCAACCCCTAAAAATAATCAGATGTATTAATTTTTTATTAGCATTAAGCTTCCAGTCCCCGGGTATCATGACAAGATAACTTCAGTGGTAAAGAATTTGCCTCCACTCCATTTTAAACACTTACCTGAAGTGCAGAGAAGTGTGCAACTCCTTTCTTGTAATTCTGAAGCACCTGAACGTGGTCACAAAAATGCTGAGCCGGTACATGTAGTGGTGCATCCTTGTCCACCACAAGATGAAGAACATCCTGGAGAGTCGCACAACAGAATGTTTTATTTCATGGTAAAAGAGTGATCGACCCTCAGCTTAAAAGACTAACAGAGGGAGAGAGTGAGGGATGGAGGGATGGACAGTGGGAGGGAGGGACAGAGGGAGGGACAGAGGAATGGACAGAGGGAGGGAAGGATGGAGGAAGGGAGGGAGGGAGGGAGGGAAGGATGGAGGACGGGAGGGAGGGAGGGAGGGAGGGATGGACGGAGGGAGGGATGGACAGAGGGATGGACAGAGGGATGGACAGAGGAACAGACAGAGGGAGGGAGGGACGGAGGGATGGAGGGACGGTGGGAGGGAGGGATGGGCGGTCAGAGGGAGGCACTCACAGAGGGGAAGTAGTCATAGCATGTTGGTGCACAGTAATGACATTTTCAATGCTGTGATTGTAATAACAATAGATAAATTCTACAACCAATAGACTTTATCCGATATTACACTAGTGTACTGTATAATAAAGTGAAAGACAGACCATACAGCACCTGTGGAATGGTAGGGGTTGGGGGATAGTCAGATTTGATCCAAGAAATGGGAGGGTAGCTCTGACATCTTGGATCTAGAGCCCTTCATCAGGTAAAGTCTACAGTCTTAATTTTCAAATTTTTAATAATGAATGGTGTAAGTTTTATTATATATAAGTTTGACTAAAATGTGCATACTATGGCTTCTCAAATTAATGTATATTTTTGTACAATGACTTGCATAAAAAATATATATGATTACACTATTATTATTATTATTATTATTATTACATTATGAATTTTATGATTATTATTATTATTACACCATCATTAATTTTATTATAGTTTTTACTATTATTATTATTATTATTATAATAGCTTTGATATGACTTTCAAGGCCTGATTTAAGGTTTTAATTTCTGTGTTCATATACGAGTGGTCGCAGATTAAGGTTGCAGTGACCTGGGTAAGATGAGGAGCACTGCCTCCCACCGTTGAAACCAGCACCATGGGTGTTTCGTGAACGGCGCCAGGCTGACTCTGCAAGCCCGTCAGCCTCCCGATGCGACCGCCTCCCTTGCTGATGTACTCAATTGCAAACTTCATGGCCGAAATGCGTCTCCGCTCAATGCCGACTCCTGGAAAATTAACTTAGTCAGCTATGAACCTCATCTGCGGTGTAAGCTGTTGTACATGCGAGTGAACCGGTGCAACAGATGCACTTTTTCAACTATGTACGTATTTGCAAAAATAGCTTACAGAATCAGCTCTCATATATTATTATTATTATTATTATTATTATTATTTTTATTTTTATGAGTATGAATATTATTATCATATCTAAGCACTAAACCCACAAGGGTCATAAAACTGTCTTATAGACCTCCTCTACATAGTGCATTTTTTCATAAATGCGACTGAATAAGTACATTGAAAATTGAACAGCGTCTGGAAAAGCAATTGTATTACGCTCCGCCCAATTTTCCACGCACCTTTCAACTGTGTGTTTACCTGGAGTTTACCTGGAGAGAGTTCTGGGGGTCAACGCCCCCATGGCCCGGTCTGTGACCAGGCCTCCTGGTGTAGGAAAAACTGCATTGTATAGAGCAGCCTTATAAGAAAACTAACATAACTTTTATCATTATGATTATTATTATTAATACATTATCATTGTTATTATTACATTTTCATTATATTACAGTACTATTATTATTACATTACTGTTATTATTACAGTATTATTACATTTAGAAGCCCTAAACTCATGGGGTCATACAACACTTGGAGAATGGGAGGCAATCAACTTTGATCCGAGGAAGGGGAGGACACATCTAATTCCTTGGATCAAGAGTCCTCACTGGCATCAAGGCAATCCCTTGGAAGGTTAGAGGGGCCACACAGCGTTACTCTGTGATCTAGGGGAAAGAGCTAAACCCGTATGGGAAAGTGGGAAGCAATCAGGTTCGATCGAAGGGAGAGAAACGGATCAAAATCCTCGCATCAAGAGCCCCTCACCGGCATGGTGGAGGCTGGGCAGCGTCTAGGAAATGGTAGGTAATTCTAATTCTAATTCTAAGCAAGTGGAGTGTATGAGAAGATGTGGCTGCTCCAGCTCCTCGGATCACGAGCTCTTCAGTGGCATCAAGGCACTGACCGTGGAGGAAGAAATTACAATCTTAATGATCCTCGAGTAGCAGCGGCTGCCACTCTGTTATTGTTGGGTTGAAGGGTTGTCGAGGACCGTAACACGCATGACCGTACGTTTAAGGGCCAATACGGCTTCTGGCTGATGGTTTAAATATATAATAATATAATATCTTTATTTATACAAGTACATAAACAAGGTATACAGATCATTACTGACATCACTGACACACTGATATATAGAAAGCTACTTATTATGCAGAGCATTTAGGGTAAATTAGGTTCATCAGAGTGGTCCATCTTAATGTTGTCCACCTTAGTGTGGTCCAATTTAGTGTGGTCCACCTTTGTGTGGTCCATCTTAGTGTGGTCTACCTTAGTGTGATCTCGTGGCCTGGTGGCTAAAGCTCTCGCTTCACACGGCGAGATCCTGGGTTCGATTTCCTGAGAGGGTAGAAACATTGGACGTATTTCCTTACACCGGTTGTCTATGTTCAGTCATCAGTAAAATAGGTACCTGGGTGTTAGTGGACTGGTGTGGGGCGCATCCTGGGACAAAACTGACCTAATTTGCCCGAAATGCTCAGCATAACAAGCATCTTTCTATACAGTAGTATGTCACTGATGTCAGCTAGGGCCTGTGTGGAAAATACTGTATATATTTTCCAGAAATACGGTAGTTATATGTAAATAGATGGCCATACTGTATTTAATAAAAATTATGTTATAAAAAAAATGGGAAACTGCGCCTGGGCAGAAGACTCGCCATTGTTGTTTGAATTGAGTAACAAACATTAGTGAATATTGGGAAGAATTTTCGTGCTCTAGAGGTAAAATTGGGCTGACACCTCTCAAATAGGAGCCGAAATTGTTGGATGTGCATTCCTGCATAACTTGAGATATCAGACGACTGAACAAGACAGCTCCAGGAACCTCAGATAAGTTTGTTTACGTTTGTAACTCTGGCCAGTGTTATTTTCATAGATAGACAGTGAAGTTTTCTGAGTATGATACACCTTAATCTCCAGTCAAATTGGAGAGCGATATTAATATATTCTCCTTCTGTTATGTAAATTGTATATATATAATTGTTTATTAATTTTAATATACAGTCCACAAATTTATATATTTACCAGAATTCCTGGTGATGTATATTTCATTGGTAATTAATAGGTCTAGAGCAACTTGTGGATATGACAGTGGTAGGTATCGAAGGGGGACATTTTTTGTGACCTATGTGTCCCAAATTCCTACTTGTATATGTAACTCTGATAAATAATAATTATCTTTGTTATTTACTGATATGTACATTATGAGTTACATACAGATAAATGCAATTTTCCACAGCCTGTATACCTTGTACATGTACTTGTAGAAATAAAAATATTATTATTATCTTAGCTTGGTCCATCTTGGTGTGGTCCACCTAGTGTGGTTCATCTTAGTTTCGTCCATTTTAATATGGCCCACCTTAGTGTGGTCCATCTTAGTTTCGTCCATTTTAATATGGTCCACCTAGTGTGGTTCACCTTAGTGTGGCTAACCTTAGTGTGGTCCATTTTAGTGAGGCCCACCTTAGTGTGGTTTATCTTAATGTGGTCCACCTATTATGGTTCATCTTGGTAAGGTGTGCAGCCTGGGGAGGGTGATGGTAGGCAGGGTCCTAGAAAGTTGCCTCCCCGCTAAGGGGACGCACATCACCGGTATAACCAATTAGACCATTTTCCTTTGATTACGCCCAAGATGACATAATGGATCCGAAGTCGGAAGTCGGACTCTTTGTGTCTGCCGGTAAATGACTCTGTGTGCACTCACCTATTTGTGGTTGCAAGGGTCAACCAATGTTGTTGTTGTTGTTGTTCTTATTTTATAGGGCTACTACTGCTGATGCCGAATGAAACCAAAATGACGAGTATATTACGATTCCTTAGGGAAGAGCAGCGGAAGCATCACCAGCCACCTGGCAGCTGCAAGACCACATCTACATAGGTATACACATAAATAACCCGCACATAAGAGAGAGAAGCTTACGACATTTCGGTCCGACTTGGACCATTTACAAAGTCGCAATAACACAGGTGTAAAGTCGTCGTGGACGTGCAATTGCCATGGTGCTGGTTCAGTCTCCAGTAACCAATATACGTGTCTTGCATACGGTACTGCACAAGTTACTTTGTGTCAGTAGGTTACAACAAAATACCCAGAAAACTCCTCCTGGTTGAGATCACATCGCCGTCGCCTGGCCATTTATAAATCTGGTAAAATTATCATTTAATATCTTTATTTACTACCAGTACATGTACAAGGTATACAGACCATAGCTGACATCACTGACATACTACTATATAGAAAGCCGCTTGTTATGCTGAACATTTCGGGTAAATTAGGTTAGTTTTATCCCAGGATGCGACCCACACCAGTCCACTAATACCCAGGAAGCGACCTACACATGTCCACTAACACCCAGCCTGGTGGCTAAAGCTCCCGCTTCACACACGGAGGGCCCGGGTTCGATTCCCGGCGGGTGAAAACATTTCGACACGTTTCCTTACACCTGTTGTCCTGTTCACCTAGTAGCAAATAGGTACCTGGGTGTGGGTGGCATCCTGGGGGACAAGATGAAGGACCACAATGGAAATAAGTTAGACAGTCCTCGATGACGCACTGACTTTCTTGGGTTATCCTGGGTGGCTAACCCTCCGGGCTGTGGCTCGTACGTTGGTTTGCGTGCAGCCAGCAGTAACAGCCTGGTTGATCAGGCTCTGATCCACCAGGAGGCCTGGTCACAGACCGGGCCGCGGGGGCGTTGACCCCCGGAACTCTCTCCAGGTAAACTCCAGGTGTACCTGGGATTCGATCTCCGGACCTCAGTGTGTGAGGCGAGTGCGCTAACAATCGAGCTACGGGACACCTATTAATCTATCAGCCTATTAATATATCAACTAGTAATCTATTAATCTATCATCCTAGTCATCTAGCAACCTATTAATTTATCAATCTAGTAATCTATCAATCTATTAATCTATCAACCCAGTAATATATCAATCTATTAGTCTATCAATTTATTACTCTATCAGCCTATTACCCTATCAACCTATTAATCTGTCAGCCTAATAATCTGTCAACCTATTAATCTATCAGTATGTTAACGTATCGATCTATTAATCTCTCATTCTATCAGCCTATCAATCTATTAAGCAATTAATCTTATCACCCAATTAATCTATCTACCAGGTATTCTTTCAACCAATTAATCTATCGACCTACTAACCTATCAACTTATTAACCACTCAATCTATCAGCCTATGCCCATTTTACGGTATTATTTTTATACGCAATTTCCTTAAGTCAATTTATGAACGTTCCTCGTAACGCAAACTATTACCCTGATTTTTGTATTTTAAGGTTGACCCTGAGAGATTTGATGGGGACATAAGACTGCTAAATAACTGCATCCAGTGAATTTCTATGTCAGACATACCCTGATGAGTGAGGACTGCATCAGACATACCCTGATGGACTGCATCAGTGATGGACTGCATCAGACATACCCCTGATGGACTGCATCAGACATACCCTGATGGACTGCATCAGACATACCCTGATGGACTGCATCAGACATACCCTGATGGACTGCATCAGACATACCCTGATGGACTGCATCAGACATACCCTGATGGACTGCATCAGACATACCCTGATGGACTGCATCAGACATACCCTGATGGACTGCATCAGACATACCCTGATGGACTGCATCAGACATACCCTGATGGACTGCATCAGACATACCCTGATGGACTGCATCAGACATACCCTGATGGACTGCATCAGACATACCCTGATGGACTGCATCAGACATACCCTGATGGACTGCATCAGACATACCCTGATGGACTGCATCAGACATACCCTGATGGACTGCATCAGACATACCCTGATGGACTGCATCAGACATACCCTGATGGACTGCATCAGACATACCCTGATGGACTGCATCAGACATACCCTGATGGACTGCATCAGACATACCCTGATGGACTGCATCAGACATACCCTGATGGACTGCATCAGACATACCCTGATGGACTGCATCAGACATACCCTGATGGACTGCATCAGACATACCCTGATGGACTGCATCAGACATACCCTGATGGACTGCATCAGACATACCCTGATGGACTGCATCAGACATACCCTGATGGACTGCATCAGACATACCCTGATGGACTGCATCAGACATACCCTACGCCCGCTGCAGCCTGATACATGTATTTGAAGAGGTATGTATATCACTGGTGATTCCACGACTACTGGGTCTAGGGAAGTGTATACCGAGAAGTGTATTTCAGTGTATATATACCAATGGGCATCTCTTATTGTATATACACTATGAGGTATCTTTCAGCGTATATACACAATGAGGTATCTTTCAGTGTATATACACTGTGAGGTATCTTTCAGTGTATATACACTGTGAGGTATCTTCCAGTGTATATGCACTGTGAGGTATCTTCCAGTGTATATACACTGTGAGGTATCTTCCAGTGTATATACACTGTGAGGTATCTTCCAGTGTATATACACTGTGAGGTATCTTCCAGTGTATATACACTGTGAGGTATCTTCCAGTGTATATACACTGTGAGGTATCTTCCAGTGTATATACACTGTGAGGTATCTTCCAGTGTATATACACTGTGAGGTATCTTCCAGTGTACACACACTAAGAGGAATTTATCCTTGTAAATACACCGAGGAATATTGCAATATACCTTTACCAAGAATATGTATCATTTTTCACTGGTAAATATCTTAGGCAGAAAGTGCACTGACAGTCATAGTGGAAAGAGCTGACAGACATTTCAGTGGAGAAAGTTGTTTTTACTTATAAACGAGTAGAATATTTGATGATTTTTTTCTTTTGGGTGAGCCATTGATTACCTTTGAGATCAACCAGGAATATTTATTAAGAATAAGCTCCTTCAGTAGGAATACTTGGAAATATTCGCAGAAAGATATTCATTGGGGGTGTTTAATTATCTATGTGTCCCTATCAAAAGAAATTTCCAATTTACCTTTCACTTACTTGATTATTTCTGAATCAAGACGAAGGTATTTGAAGAAGTGTTCTTGCCCTAGATACGTCTCAGAGATTTACATGGGCAGAATTGTTAGCTATTTGCCACTCAAAATGTGTGTGAATACGTTTTCTTTACGCTAACTAGCATAATCGGCTGATCTGATTCCTGTATTTTTGTATTTTTTATTAAATAAGATCACTCCCTACTGCCAAGTTCAAGTCTCCCGCCAAGTTCAAGGTTCCCGCCAAGTGACGTCACGGTTGACCTACTTCTGAGCCTCGTCAAAGACCAATCAGGTGCCAGATTGCAGCTTAACACCCCATGCCATCTACCTCAACCCTCATTAATTTTCCCTTGATTTATATAGCCCTAATCAAAGATTATCGTCCATATTGCAAAATAAACCAGGAGTATAATGGCCCTAACAGCGAACGTGACGTCTTACGATGCAATGTACCAAAAGAGAGAATTATAAATAATTCTTAAATATGGATGATATGGAAGTGTGTGGCAAGGCTGTTGTAGCGGTATTTATGGGCGGAGCTTCGAGGAAGAGCAGCGCGGGAAAGTGTGTTCGTTACTTCCTCAGCTCTCTACACTGTGAAAGTCCATTACTGATATTCCCCTTTCCTTCCTCTTAAACCAAACCCTTATAGACAGAATCCCTTGGGGATGGAGAGCTTTAGAAAAGTAATGTTTGTGAGGTATATTTAGTGCTGTGGCAAGCTGGTTGACTTAGTAATTAATAAACGTGGTGTTAAGTCTGGTGTTGGTAGTAAGGTCAATAACACCAGCCAAGTGTATCCTGCAGTCAGTATCGCTTCGTCAGTGGGAGAGGAAGGTTGCTGCCGCTCCAGTGTGCCCTTTCTAAATTAAAAACACATACAAAATGACGTTACTTCGCAGCCTCTGACACACACATAACCTAGTTGAAAACTAAGTCAATCCAAGGTGCTCAGTAATATAAGAAATCGTACACGAAGTAGAGAAAGCCTAACATATGATTCAAGCTATTTCTGACCTATTTTTTTCTCTGGGATAGGCTGTGAGTCCCTCATGAAGAGGCTCAGACCACAACCTTGACACCATCACAGTGCTGACCTAATATTATACCAGGCTCCAGCCTCTTATGGTGATTCATGGTGCTGCAAGCCGGCCCTTGCTACCGGTAAGTTCATATATATATATATATATATATATATATATATATATATATATATATATATATATATATATATATATATATATATATATATATATATATATATATATATATATATATATATATATATATATCAGGAGCTGTGACTCGACCCCTGCAACCACACACAGGTGAGTACATACATAGTGAAGAGACGGGGACCAGGAGCTATGACTTGACCCCCTACAAATACAAATAGGTAAGTACACACACACACGCAGGTTTACGTGTTTAATTAATGTTTCTCGGTGGTTTAGCCCCCCCCTCAAGGAAGGTTCCTTGATGTTGGTGAGGGGCTCTTGATTTAGGGAATTGGATCTGTGCTCCAGTTCCCCGAATTAAGCCTGAATGCCTTCCACAAGGCGCTGTATAATCCTCCGGGTTTAGCGCTTCCCCTTGATTATAATAATAATAATCGGTGGTTTAGTTCAGTGTTTACGGGACGAAGTTATCACCAGCATGGAGCAGGCGATAAGAGTGAACCTGACTAGGTTCACTCTGAGGAGGGTGATGGAGGTTCCACAGCCCAGCTGCGAGAGTGAACCTGACTAAGTTCACTCTGAGGAGGGTGATGGAGGTTCCACAGTCCAGCTGCGAGAGTGAACCTGACTAGGTTCACTCTGGGGAGGGTGATGGAGGTTCCACAGCCCAGCTGCGAGAGTGAACCTGACTAGGTTCACTCTGAGGAGGGTGATGGAGGTTCCACAGCCCAGCTGCGAGAGTGAACCTGACTAGGTTCACTCTGAGGAGGGTGATGGAGGTTCCACAGCCCAGCTGCGAGAGTGAACCTGACTAGGTTCACTCTGGGGAGGGTGATGGAGGTTCCACAGCCCAGCTGCGAGAGTGAACCTGACTAGGTTCACTCTGGGGAGGGTGATGGAGGTTCCACAGCCCAGCTGCGAGAGTGAACCTGACTAGGTTCACTCTGGGGAGGGTGATGGAGGTTCCACAGCCCAGCTGCGAGAGTGAACCTGACTAGGTTCACTCTGGGGAGGGTGATGGAGGTTCCACAGCCCAGCTGCGAGAGTGAACCTGACTAGGTTCACTCTGAGGAGGGTGATGTAGGTTCCACAGCCCAGCTGCGAGAGTGAACCTGACTAGGTTCACTCTGAGGAGGGTGATGTAGGTTCCACAGCCCAGCTGGAGAGTGAACCTGACAAGGTTCACTCTGAGGAGGGTGATGTAGGTTCCACAGCCCAGCTGCGAGAGTGAACCTGACTAGGTTCACTCTGAGGAGGGTGATGGAGCTTCCACAGCCCAGCTGCGAGAGTGAACCTGACTAGGTTCACTCTGAGGAGGGTGATGGAGGTTCCACAGCCCAGCTGGAGAGTGAACCTGACTAGGTTCACTCTGAGGAGGGTGATGGAGGTTCCACATCCCAGCTGCGAGAGTGAACCTGACTAGGTTCACTCTGAGGAGGGTAATGTAGGTTCCACAGCCCAGCTGCGAGAGTGAACCTGACTAGGATCACTCTGGGGAGGGTGATGGAGGTTCCACAGCCCAGCTGGAGAGTGAACCTCACTAGATACATTTTCCAAGAGCCCTTCACCAACGTCAAAGCAGTCTTCTGGAAGGGATGCTATATCCGTGGACCAAATGGATTTAATGATTTACACGTTTTTATTTTGTTTGAGTAATTATCATGTTTATTTCTCTGCTTCCGGAACTATTACATTAGGGCGTTACCTTTCTGCATGGCAATACTGAAGTTCTGAATGAGGAAACTGCTTTCTCTAGGATCATTGATGTCCATAATACAGGTGGTAACATTGGGATGTGTTTTCTTAGGACATCTGTCCCTGTTCACTTAGCGGTAAGTAGGTACCTGAGTGTTAGTCGACTGGGGGGGGAGGGGTCGCATCCTGGGGACGAAATGAATTAATGCACCCGAAGTAATGCATAATAAGGGACTTTCTATGTAGTATGTCATTGATGTTAGCTATGGTCTGTATAAGTTGTACATGTACTCGTAGAAATAAAGATTTATTATTATTATTATTATTATTATTATTATTATTATTATTATTATTATTATTATTATTATTATGCCAGAAATGACAGGTGTGTCGTTATAAAAAAAAATACCCTGGTTTCAGCGTGTGTAGTAGACAGTAAAGATGTGACCTTGTGTGAGGTTCCTAGGTGCTGTGTGCCCCGCAACACCCGTGTCTGAGGTGTGCTAGATCACAGTCTCTCATTGTTGATGCAACCTAGAGAAAGTAATGGGAGTTTTTCAGCGCTTGTTGTCGATTTATGTGTATACATTCTTCAACCTATATTGTATGTATGTGTGTGTGTATATATATATATATATATATATATATATATATATATATATATATATATATATGGTACTGAGAGAAATTGACAGGGTGAATAGACATATTGTTCGAGAGATGAGAAGCAGGAAAACTAGGCCACAGCTGGAGGTTGAAATCTCAGATGAGTCGTTAGGGATGTTAGGAAGTGTTAGAGGTGGTGGGATCCATACATAGCTTAAATATGTGTATTTACAGGTGTTGAGTCCCTCAGTCTTGAAGAAGGCATCTTGAAGTGTTGAGTCCCTCAGTCTACAAGATCAGAGATTATTGTGACTGGCAGACTAAATACCTTAACATGATGCTCTTCAAGGCTGAGAGGGCTGGACACCTCTAACTCACCTCTCCATGTCCCCCCTTATACCAGTTTAAATATCGCTTCAGTATTCGACTGAAGAAGCCAACTGAACGAGCGAAACTTTCCGCCTGCTGGGTAGGCTTCTTCAGCTTTTTCAGTAGGCTATTCACCAACTTTTCTATATAGTTTATAAGAGCCATTTACAAGCATCTAGGCACCTACCTGATGTCCCCTTGAAGTTCATTAGGTTTAAAGCCTATCGACCTTTGCATGCATTGGGTAACTACTAAATGAGAATTTTTCGATCACTTACTAACGTTAAACTCTCTGACTTAATGTAGTCATTTGATTAAGGGATCACGTACTCGAGAAAAAGCTTTCTCCGGTGAAGCGTCAGTCAATCAGTCAGTCAGTCACAAGCTGACAGTGTCAGCACTGCTACCACCACTGCTCCTACCACCACTGCTGTTACCATCACTATTACTACCATCACCACTGTTACCACCACTACGGCTACCACCACTACTGTTGTTACTAGCACTACCGCTACCACCACTGCTGCTTACCACCGCTACTGCTACCACCACTGCTCCTACCACCACTGCTGTTACCACCACTGTGCTACCACTGCTGCTACCACCACCACTGCTGTTATCACCACTACTGCTACCACCACTACTATCACCACTAATGTTACCACCACCACTACTGCTACCACCATTACTGTTACCACCACCACTACTGCTGCTACCACCACTACTACCACCACTACTGCTACCACAACTACTAC
Source organism: Cherax quadricarinatus (assembly GCF_038502225.1). Lineage (NCBI taxonomy): Eukaryota > Metazoa > Arthropoda > Malacostraca > Decapoda > Parastacidae > Cherax > Cherax quadricarinatus. The sequence continues at coordinate 1,091,876 of NC_091379.1, read as the reverse complement.
CACCACTACTACTACCACTACTTCTACCACCACCACCACTACTACTACCACCACTACAGCTACCACCACTACTGCTACAACCACTGCTGTTACCACCACTACTGCTACCACCACTACTGATACCACCACTACTGCTACCACCGCTACTGCTACCACCACTACTACCACCATTACTGTTACCACCACTACTGCTACCACCACCCCTACTGCTACCACCACTCCTACTGCTACCACCACTACTGTTGTTACTAGTACTACTGCTACCACCACTACTGCTACCACCACTACTGCTACCACTACTGTTATCACCACTACTGCTACCACCACTACTGCTACCACTACTACTACTACTACCACCACTACTGCTACCACTACTACTGTTACCACCACTACTGCTACCACCACTACTGCTACCACTACTACTACTACCACCACTACTGCTACCACCGCTACTGCTACCAACACCACTACTACCACCACTAATGCTACCACCACCCCTACTACCACCACTACTGTTGCTGCTAGTACTACTGCTACCACCACTACTGCGACCACCACTGCTGCTACCACCACTACTGCTACCACCACTACTGCTACCACCACTACTGCTACCACCACTACCACCACTACTGCTACCACCACTACTGTTACCACCACTACTGTTACCACCACTACTACATCCACTACTGCTACCACCACCACTACTGCTACCACCACTACTGCTACCACCACTACTGCTACCACCACTACTGCTACCACTACTACTGCTACCACCACTACTGCTACCACCACTACTGCTACCACCACTACTGCTACGACCACTACTACAACTACCACCGCTACTGCTACCACCACTACTGTAACTACCACAACTACCACCAACACTACTGCTTCCACCACTACTGCTACCACCACTACTGCTACCACCACTACTGCTACCACCACTACTGCTACCACCACTACTGCTACCACCACTACTGCTACCACCACTACTGCTACCACCACTACTGCTACCACCACTACTGCTACCACCACTACTGCTACCACCACTACTGCTACCACCACTACTGCTACCACCACTACCACCCACTACTACTACTACCACGCACTACTGCTACCACCACTACCACCCACTACTGCTACCACCACTACCACCCACTACTGCTACTACCACCCACTACTGCTACCACCACTACCACCCACTACTGCTACCACCACTACCACCCACTACTGCTACCACCACTACCACCCACTACTGCTACCACCACTACCACCCACTACTACTACTACCACGCACTACTGCTACCTACCACCTACTACGCTACCACCACTACTACTTGCTCCACTACTACTACCACCACTACTACTACCCTCACTACTGCTACCACCACTACTGCTACTACCACTACTGCTACTACCACTACTGCTACCACCACTACTGTTTCTACTACCACAACTACTGCTTCTACTACCACCACTACTGCTACTGCTACCACCACTACTGCTACTGCTACCACCACTACTGCTACTACCACCACTACTACCACCATAACCACTACTGCTACCACCACTACTGCTACCACCACTACTGCTACCACCACTACTGCTACCATCACTACTGCTACCATCACTACTGCTACCATCACTACTGCTACCACCACTACTGCTACCACCACTACTGCTACCATCACTACTGCTACCACCACTACTGCTACCACCACTACTGCTACCATCACTACTGCTACCACCACTACTGCTACCACCACTACTGCCACCACCGCTACTGCTACCACCAGTACTGCTACCACCAATACTGCCACCACCACTACTGTTACCACCAGTACTGCCACCACCACTGCTGCTACCACCACTACTGCTACCACCACTACTGCTACCACCAATACTGCCACCACCGCTACTGCTACCACCACTACTGCTACCACCACTACTGCCACTACTACTACCACCACTACTACCACTACTACTGCCACTACTACTACTGCCACTACTGCTACCACCACTACTGCTACCACCACTACTGCTACCACCACTACTGCTACCACCACTACTGCTACCACCACTACTGCTACCACCACTACTGCTACCACCACTACTGCTACCACCACTACTGCTACCACCACTACTGCTACCACCACTACTGCTACCACCACTACTGCTACCACCACTACTGCTACCACCACTACTGCTACCACCACTACTGCTACCACCACTACTGCTACCACCACTACTGCTACCACCACTACTGCTACCACCACTACTGCTACCACCACTACTGCTACCACCACTACTGTTACCACCACTACTGCTACCACCACTACTGCTACCACCACTACTGCTACCACCACTACTGCTACCACCACTACTGCTACCACCACTACCGCTACCACCACTACTGCTACCACCACTACTACTACCACCACTACTACTACCACCACTACTGCTACCACCACTACTGCTACCACCACTACTGCTACCACCACTACTGCTACCACCACTACTGCTACCACCACTACTGCTACCACCACTACTGCTACCACCACTACTGCTACCACCACTACTGCTACCACCACTACTGCTACCACCACTACTGCTACCACCACTACTGCTACCACCACTACTGCTACCACCACTACTGCTACCACCACCAACATTAATAGGCTGGTGAAAGTAGCGTCTTCCGGAACTTAGCACCATTGAAGACTCTCTCAAGAAACTCTCCCATGACTACTTTCCTTTGACTTTTCTTTAACTAATCTCTCAATATGTCTCATGGGGTTTCCTGACTATTTTTTAAAAGCGAATATCAAAAAAAAAAAAAACGAATCGTTTAATTTTCTTAGCGTTTTTTAAGATAATTTCCCGATAAACTCGTTTAATGATTTTTCCTCAGGAATTTATAGTACAAAACTGATAAAAAAAGTTTTAATGATTTTTCTAAGCAAAGTATAGTCCAGAAGTGGATAATAATAATAATAATAATAATAATAATAATAATAATAATAATAATAATGTAAAGTAAAAGGACACAAGTGCAACTAATGTGACATTTATTGTGGCAACGTTTCGCTCTCCAGGAGCTTTATCAAGCCATTAGCTTGATAATGGCTTGATAAAGCTCCTGGAGAGCGAAACGTTGCCACAATAAATGTCACATTAGTTGCACTTGTGTCCTTTTACTTTACATATTGTCGGTAATTCTACCAACAACAACAATAATAATAATAATAATAATAATAATAATAATAATAATATCTTTATTTCTACAAGCACATGTACAAAGATCATAGCTGATATCAATGACATACTACTATATAGAAAGGCGCTTGCTATGCAGAACATTTCGGGCAAATTAGGTCAGTTTTGTCCCAGGATGCGACCCACACCAGTCCACTAACACCCAGGTACCAAATTTACTGCTAGGTGAACAGGGACAGTAGCTGTCTTAAGGAAACACATCCTAATGTTTACACCCGTACCGGGGATCGAACTCCGGACCTCAGCGTGTGAGCTGAGTGCGCTGGCAATAGTACTAATGGTGTGTTAATGGAGCTGAAAACCTATCTACTACACGAGGGTCATTAAGGCGTCATGTCACTTGGTCACCACCAGTCAAGAATACTTGAATACCACAAACAGTGATGTATAAATGGAAAATAGGAATTAATGAAGGGGATGCAAATAGCGTGCTAAAAATATCGAGCCAAGACAGGAGTCGCAGCAATGAATTTAAGTTGAAAAAAATTCAGATTCAGGAAGGATATAGGGAAGCACTGGTTTGGTAACAGAGTTGTGGATGAGTGGAACACACTCCCGAGTACAGTTATAGAGGCTAAAACGTTGTTGAAGATTGAGACACTTATGCAGCATATGGGAATCTTTATTCAGGAAACGTTTCGCCACACAGTGGCTTCATCAGTCCAATACAAAGAGGAAGGCGTAAGGAGAGGAGGAGAATAAGGTAATCAGTCCCTCAACCTAGAGTCGATGTGTTCAGTCCATCAATCTTGTAGAATGTACAGCATAGGGCCGTAGACGTGGCTTATATACTGTAGTGAGGTGAGGTGAAGCAGGTGGAGACGGGGTCATAGTGGTACCATCCACTAGTCGAAGTAGGTCTTCGTCCAAAGGTTGAACAAGTGTTGAAGAATTCTTTGTAACAAGATCCCATGATGCTGCAGTGTCTGACAGTTGTGATGAATGGTTTGAAAAACCGACAAGTTGAAGATTGAGACACTTATGCAGCATATGGGAATCTTTATTCAGGAAACGTTTCGCCACACAGTGGATTCATCAGTCCAATACAAAGAGGAAGGCGTAAGGAGAGGAGGAGAATGAGGTTATCAGTCCCTCAACCTAGAGTCGATGTGTTCAGTCCATCAATCTTGTAGAATGTACAGCATAGGGCCGTAGACGTGGCTTATATATAGTGAGGTGAGGTGAAGCAGGCGGAGGCGGGGTCATAGTGGTACCATCCACTAGTCGAAGTAGGTTTCGCCACTGTGTGGCGAAACGTTTCCTGAATAAAGATTCCCATATGCTGCATAAGTGTCTCAATCTTCAACTTGTCGGTTTTTCAAACCATTCATCACACACATGATATTGTTTATTTGGATTTTAGTAAAGCCTTCGATAGAGTACCTCACAAGAGACTCTTAAGAAAAGTGGCAGCTCATGGCAGCTCGTTTTTTGGTGGAATCTGATTGTATTTACTTATTTGCTCTTATCTGTTTGTGGTTGCAGGGGTCGATTCATAGCTCCTGGCCCCGCCTCTTAACTGGTCGCTACTGGGTCTTCTCCATGCTCCATGAGCTTTGTCAAACCTCGTCTTAAAACTATGTATAGTTCCTGCCTCCACTACGTCACTTTCCAGACAATTCCACTTACTGACAACTCTAACTGAAGTAATAATTCCTAACATCTCTTTGACTCATCTGGGTCTTCATCTTCTGTGTTTTTTGTGTCTCATCTCTGGAACATCCTGTCTCTGTCCACCTTGCCAGTTCCTCGCAGTATTTTGTCTGTCATTTTTATTTCTTTCCTAACCCTCCTGTCCTCTAGTGTCGCCAGGCCAATTTCCCTTAACCTTTCTTCGTAGGACATTCACCTTAGCTCTGGAACTAGTCTTGTTGCAAACCTTTGCACTTTCTCAAATTTCTTGAAGTGCTTGACCGGGTGTGGGTTACAAGCTGGCGCTGCATACTTCAGTATGGGCCTGATATACACGGTATACAGTGTCTTGAACGATTCCTTACTGAGGTGTCGGAACGCTATTCTTAGGTTTACCAGGCGCCCATATGCTGCAGCAGTTATCTGGTTGATGTGCGCTTCAAGAGATGTGTTTGGTATTATATTCACCCCGAGATCCTTTTCCTTTTGTGTGTGTGTGTGTGTACTCACCTATTTGTACTCACCTATTTGTGGTTGCAGGGGTCGAGTCACAGCTCCTGGCCCCGCCTCTTCGCTGATTGCTACTAGGTCCTCTCTCTCCCTGCCCCATGAGCTCTATCATACCTCGCCTTAAAACTATGTATGGTTCCTGCCTCCACCACATCACTTTCTAGGCTATTCCATGGCCTGACTACTCTATGACTGAAGAAATACTTCCTAACATCCCTTTGATTCATCTGAGTCTTCAACTTCCAATTGTGACCTCTTGTGTCTGTGTCCCATCTCTGGAACATCCCGTCTTTGTCCACCTCGTCTATTCCGCGCAGTATTTTATGGTCCTTGGACTACCTGGGAATCCCTTGTTTTTGGCTCATCTGACATCTGTCGTACCATGCACCTTGCCTTCCTTCCTGTTCAGATTTCTTTATTCATTGCATACCTCTTGTCCTTAGTGTCTCGGCTTTTGCAGTAACCTCTTGTGAGGAACTGTGTCAGGCCTTCTTGCAGTCCAAAATAGTCTGTTGCAACCCTTCTCTTTTCAATTCTGTCACCTTGTCACAAAACTCTAGTAGTTTGGCGCTCAGATTTTCCTTGGCTAAGTGCATGGTTGTGTGTGTGTGTGTGTGTACTCACTAATTGTACCACCTAATTGTGGTTGAGGGGTCGAGACTCCAGCCTGCCCCCCTTTCACTGGATGATCGTCACATTTCTTCTTCCTGAGCTTTGTCAATCCTCTTCTAAACTATGTATGGTTCCTGCCTCACCTTACTTCTACGTATTCCACTTGCTGACAACTCTATGACTGAGGAAATCTTCCTAACGTCCCTGTGTACTGTGCTCTTCAGCTTCCAGTCTGACCCCTTGTCCCTGTAACCTCTCTACGTTCCTATCTCCTGTCCACCTTTCTAGTTTCCATATCTGTATGTTACTGATCACTACTTCCTAACTTCCTCCAGTGTCTCAGTCTTCACTTCAACTTTCCTCTTGACTTCCGTGAGCTCTGGACAGCCTTTTGCAAACCTTTTCTCCATAACTTCTATGCGTCTTGACCCGTGCCTTCCGGCTAGTGCGTACTCCGTTGCCTCAACTTCACAGGATCCGTGTCTGAACATTCTTGTTGGTACCTGCACTTTCTGATTGCTGCAGGCGCCCGTATGCTGCAGGGTTATTTGGTTGATGTGTGACCTCCGGTGATGGCTCGTGTTTGTCACCAGGTCTTTACCCTGAGTGAGGTTCGTCTTGTCCCCTAGTTTCAGCGTCCGTATGCGTCTTACTTTGCCCAACTTCATGACTTTGCATTTGGTGGATTATCAGACTTTACCCGACCAGTGTCCAGCTCTCCAAACCTTTGTGTCCTGCCTCATCCTCGTCCTTTAACTTCTATCTTCATGCACTCATCTGGAACAGGGAAATTAGATTCCTGTTCTGCCATGTCGTTTACCTGCAATATCATTTAGCTGGCCAGACCTCCCTGTGGGATTCCCTCTCGTAACGCCCCACTGTGAACCTCTTGACACTCTGACTCTATCCTTCCGTTTGTCAGTATTCCAAACACCATTGCGTAGCTTCCTTTTGGAACCGATCCTCACGTCGCCTAATCCTTGGAACTGTGTCCAAAGCCTTCCTGCAGTTGGAAGACTAATCTACCAACCTCATCCTTTCTGTTATTGTTCCTTGTCTTAAAACTCCAGGAGGTTTGTACAATTCCGTCCATGAACCCATGCTGGTTTTCATTTATAATCTTGTTCCTTTCAGTTTCGACCACTCTCCTCCTATAATCTTCTCCATGACTTTGCACACAATACATGTGAGACACAGGTCTGTGGTTTAGTGCCTCTGTTCTGTTTCTTTGTGTAAATGTGGGTACATTAGCTGTTCTTTTGGTGTTGCCGTGTGTGTGTTGTGTGTGTGTGTGTGTCTGTGTCTCGTCTGTCTGTGTAGGTTGGTTGTTGTTGAAAGTGATAAAGTATGGTTAGAGTTAGACTTGATATTTATAAGTTAGAGTTACATTGATTAAATTTTTCTCTCTCTCTCTCTCTCTCTCTCTCTCTCTCTCTCTCTCTCTCTCTCTCTCTCTCTCTCTCTCTCTCTCTCTCTCTCTCTCACTCTCTCCTCTCTCTCTCTCTCTCTCTCTCTCTCTCTCTCTCTCTCTCTCTCTCTCTCTTACCGAAACTACTTCACTATGTTCTTTCTAACTCTAAACTTGTATATCATACAAACTTCTTGCAGTTCATTATCGTTCTGGATAGTTTTTATCCTAGTAATATATACCTGTTCTAAGCTACATTGGTGTTACTAGTTTCTGGCCTCCGGGTTCTTATCATACCTGGTCATAACACTGCGGGATCTGGCTGAGTAGAGAAGGTACTACGTACTTTGATGCAGAGTGTGTAGGCTCGAATCCTGCTGTGGACTGAGAGATAATGTTTGTAAAAAAAAAATCACCTGTTTGCGAATTGTTAATGATCTTTGCCATGTTAACCGCCCAGGGAGGTACTACCGTCCTGCCAAGTGAGTGTAAAACTGAATCCTGTAATTGCTTTACATGATGGTAGGATTGCTGGTGTCTTTTGTGTGTCTCATAAACATGCATGATTTTAGGTATGTCTTGCTACTTCTACTTACACTTAGGTCACACTACACATACATGTACAAGCATATATATACACACCCCTCTGGGTTTTCTTCTATTTTCTTACTAGTTCTTGTTCTTGTTTATTTACTCTTATCTCCATGGGGAAGTGGAACAGAATTCTTCCTCCGTAAGCCATGCGTGTTGTAAGAGGTGACTAAAATGCCGGGAGCAAGGGGCTAGTAACCCCTTCTCCTGTTATTATTATTATAATCAAGGGGGAAGCGCTAAACCCGGAGGATTATACAGCGCCTGGGGGGGATGTGGAAGGCATTCAGGCTTAATTCGAGGAACTGGAGCACAGATCCAATTCCCTAAATCAAGAGCCCCTCACCAACATCAAGGAACCTTCCTTGAGGGGCCCCTTCTCCTGTATATATTACTACAGTTAAAAAGATAAACTTTTGTTTTTCTTTTTGGACCACCCTACCTCGGTGGGATACGGCCGGTTTCTTGAAAGAATAATAATAATAATAATAATGTGTAAGTGGAATCATCTTTGATGCTAAGTAAGATCAGTAGTGAGATGTTGATGGAGAGTTGGATCCCTTGTGCCGTTACTCCCAACTGCTGCTGTCTGACAGTAACAACAGTAACAGCTGTAACGGAGACCAGATATGTTCAATGTGCACCTCAACTTTAGCACATATACACGCGTGTATACACACGCCCGCGCGTGTGAACATATAAGCACCCACATGCACGCCCAGAATGTGTACATTGTGTGGCTGAACTACCACACACGCACACATACATAAATACGTACTCCACAAAAAATCCGAATATCCAGGCAGTGTCGACACAGAAGGATCACTATATGCACCTATAATGTTCTTATATATGTATGTATATATATATATATATATATATATATATATATATATATATATATATATATATATATATATATATATATATATATATATAATATATATATATATATATATATATGTCGTGCCGAATAGGCAGAACTTGCCATCTTGGCTTAAATAGCAACGCTCATCTTGCCATATAGGGCAAGTGAAAATTTGTGTATGCAATAATTTCGCCAAAATCATTCTGAACCTAACGAAAAAAATATATTTCACTGTGTTTGTTTAGTATTAAATTATTGTAAACAAATCTAAAATATATTTAGTTGGGTTAGGCTAAAATAAATTGTTCTTGTTATAATAAGGTTATGTAAGTTTTCTAAGTTGTTTTTGGTGCAAAATTATAAATTTTTACATCAACATTAATGAAAAAAATATATCTTTAAACGTATAAGAGAAAATTTTAGAAAGGACTTAATTTTAAATGAGTTCTTGCTAATTGACCAGTTTTACATATTCGGCACGACATATATATATATATATATATATATATATATATATATATATATATATATATATATATATATATATATATATATATAATATATATATATGTATATATATATATATATATATATATATATATATATATATATATATATATATATATATATATATATATTATATATATGTCGTGCCGAATAGGCAGAACTTGCAGAACTTGCCATCTTGGCTTAAATAGCAACGCTCATCTTGCCATATAGGACAAGTGAAAATTTGTGTATGCAATAATTTCGCAAAATCATTCTGAACCTAACGAAAAAAATATATTTCACTGGGTTTGTTTAGTATTAAATTATTGTATACAAATCTAAAATATATTTAGTTGGGTTAGGCTAAAATAAATTGTTCTTGTTATAATAAGGTTAGGTAAGTTTTCTAACATTCTTTTGGTGCAAAATTAAAAAAAAATTACATTAACATTAATGAAAAAAATATATCTTTAAACGTATAAGAGAAAATTTCAGAAAGAACTTAATTTTAAATGAGTTATTGCTGATTGACCAGTTTTACATATATATATATATATATATATATATATATATATATATATATATATATATATATATATATATATATATATATATATATATATATATATATATATAAAACAGTTGGTTCTCTTACTGAGTTAATTCCTGGCAGGACAACGGTACGTGGCTGCTTGCAGCGCCATAACAACAGGCTACTAACGGCACACAACGGGAACACGAATAACAGACAGTGAAAATTCTGCCGTTTTGCTGAAAGCGGTTGTATATATATATATATATATATATATATATATATATATATATATATATATATATATATATATATATATATATATATATATATATATGTATATATGTATATATAAAGTCGGTTCCTGACCAGCCGGGCTGTGGCTCGTACGTTGGTTTGCGTGCAGCCAGCAGTAACAGCCTGGTTGATCAGGCTCTGATCCACCAGGAGGCCTGGTCACAGACCGGGCCGCGGGGGCGTTGACCCCCAGAACTCTCTCCAGGTAAACCATATATATATATATATATATATATATATATATATATATATATATATATATATATATATATATATTGTTTACCACCAGTACCACCATCACTACCACTATTGTTTACCACCAGTACCACCATCACTACCACTATTGTTTACCACCAGTACCACCATCACTACCACTATTGTTTACCACCAGTATCACCATCACTACCACTATTGTTTACCACCAGTACCACCATCACTACCACTATTGTTTACCACCAGTACCACCATCACTACCACTATTGTTTACCACCAGTACCACCATCACTACCACTATTGTTTACCACCAGTACCACCATCACTACCACTATTGTTTACCACCAGTACCACCATCACTACCACTATTGTTTACCACCAGTACCACCATCACTACCACTATTATTTACCACCACCACCATCAAACACTTACAGTTGCATATTCCGTTTCAGGTGGTGATGCGTTGGCGGCAGCTGCAGGTGGCGTTGCTGCAGGTGGTGATGCAGGTGGTGTTGATGGTGCTTCTTCCACTCACCATCACCACCACCACTCTAGCCTCTCCTCTAGCCTCGCCTAGCCTTCTCACACCATACTACCCAGGTAAGGATAGATAGGCAGAACTATCTACTTCATTCTAGATTAGGAACTATCGTGTATTATCTAGGTGGTTGAGGCAAGATTTGTAAAGCGGAAGGCCCTCTCCTCACCCTCCAATCCCTCCGGTCAATGCCTGCATTGAATATGGCAAAAAAAATTATATTTAATTTACAGACGAATTGGATTTGAATGGAAGACACGGGAGAGATATAGACAGAAAGAGAGGAAGGGAGGGACAGGGGATAGACAATGAAGGAGAGAGACCAAGGGATAGGGACAGAGAGAGAGAGAGACAAGGATAGGACAAGGACAGAGAGAGAGAGAGGACAAGGACTGAGAGAGAGAGAGAGAGGACAAGGACTGAGAGAGAGAGAGAGAGGACAAGGACTGAGAGAGAGAGAGGACAAGGACTGAGAGAGAGAGAGAGAGGACAAGGACTGAGAGAGAGAGAGAGAGGACAAGGACTGAGAGAGAGATGGGGTGATATGTTTGATTCATCAATCTCTCTCTCTCACCAGGTCAATACTTTCTATTTTGGGGGGAAATGCTTTTCTGTGCAATCTGCAACCGGAAATCCTTCACTGGGTGGGTGCTGATGCTGGTGAAAGTCTCGTGATCCGAGAAATTAGAGCTACCCTCCACCACCTTGGATCCACACTTGATTACCTCCCATTCCCCCGGCCACTATGGTTTTAACTCTTCCCCAAGAAAAATAACAATAACAATAATAATAATATTCAGTATTTTTATTATTAAAGTTCCCGCGTTTTTAAGTCTCCATGTTTTTAATTTCCCCCATTTTTTAAAGTTCTGCATTTTTAAGTTCACGCATTTTTTAGTTTTTCATTTTCTAAGTTTTTGAGTTTTTAAATTTCCCGCATTATTTTAAATTTCCCGCGTTATTTAAAATTTCCCGCGTTATTTTAAATTTCCCGCGTTATTTAAAATTTCCCGCGTTATTTAAAATTTCCCGCGTTATTTAAAATTTCCCGCATTTAAAATTTCCCGCGTTATTTAAAATTTCCCGCGTTATTTAAAATTTCCCGCATTTAAAATTACCCGCGTTATTTAAAATTTCCCGTTTTTTTAAATTTCCCGCCCATTTTTAGTTCCCGTTTTTTGTCAGGTCTGCGTTGTGAAAGTGAAATCACTCTAGGAAAGGAATAAGAACTGGCTTTCATCAGTTTTGTGAATCTCGGAGAAAGGCGCTGCATGTACTCACCTAGTTGAGGTTGCAGGGGTCGAGTCCTAGCTCCTGGCCCCGCCTCTTCACTGGTCGTTACTAGGTGACCCGGTGGCCTGGTGGCTAAAGCTCCCGCTTCACACACGGAGGGCCCGGGTTCGATTCCCGGCGGGTGGAAACATTTCGACACGTTTCCTTACACCTGTTGTCCTGTTCACCTAGCAGCAAATAGGTACCTGGGTGTTAGTCGACTGGTGTGAGTCGCATCCTGGGGGACAAGATTAAGGACCCCAATGGAAATAAGTTAGACAGTCCTCGATGACGCACTGACTTTCTTGGGTTATCCTGGGTGGCTAACCCTCCGGGGTTAAAAATCCGAACGAAATCTTATCTTATCTTATCTCTTACTAACGTCAGTGTGGTGCTGCAACGTGCAAGTCATGCCATGAAAGAATATATAGTTGGTAAACTATAGAAAAAAAGCGAGGGTAAACTTTGATAAGTGATGGATGGTAAATTATATTTAAAATATCAACGTTAAACTATAATAAAAGATCAATGGTAAACTCAAAAAGATCAGTAGGTAACTGTAATAAAATGTCGATGGGAAACTATGATAAAAGTTCGACGGTAAACTATAATAAAAAATCAGTGTTAAATAATAATGATAATAAGTGATTGAGGGTAAACTATAAAATAAGATCGATGGTAAATAATAATGATAATAAAATATGAGAGTAAAGTTAAAAAAAAAGGTTGATGGTAAATTACAGTAAAAGGTCAGTGACAGATGATAATAATAATAATAATAATAATAATAATAATAATAATAATAATAATAATAATAATAATCAGTGTGGATCGATACCATGCCTAACCCTTCTAGGGTAGGGTAGGTGCCTGAGTCCGAGATTTTAGCTCATAAGACTGTCATTCCCATTTGTCCCCTTGTGGCGGGGATGGCAGACCAGAGAGGCCTAGCTTGTGGCTAGGCCTGGGGACAGTTGGTCCCAAAGATGAGGAGGTACTTGTGCCTCCTCCCATGGGAGACTTAGGTCTCAGACACTCCCTAAAAGAGGGAGCCAAGGCCGGGCCACCACTTGGAAAAGGCCCGGGCCGGGAGAATACCGGCTAATATTTAACTAACTAACTAACTAATAATCAGTGTCATCTCACTGCAAGGTTCATTTTTTATTTGGCATTTGTGGAAAGGCTTCCTTCAACAGTGTTCTCTGTATACTGGTGAAGGGCTCTTGAGCGAAGGAATGGGAGTTACACTCGGACTGAACATGACCACTTCCCATTCCCCAGCATCAAATAAGTTTATTTAGGTACAGGTAAGTAAGTTAATTCAGGTATGGGTACACATAAATAGGGTCACATAAATTATCATACAAAGTAGCATATGTGTAGATGACCCAGGATAACTCAAGAAAAAAAGTATTGTATGACAGTTTTAGCGTTTCCCTTAGAGTTTAATAATTATGATAATTGTAAAATAATTATAAAAATATAATTCAATAATAGTAATATGATAGTATGATTATAACAGTTATTATACCATTATAATAATATAATTTTGAATTTCCCTTCTGCGTCATGAAGGAAATCGTGAGTGATGTCGTTTTCTATAAGTGTGTGGGTCAACACAGCAGCATCCCGTTTTTTATGAGACACTTGTTTTTGACCTATAACTTAGTCATTGAGGCCGTGGAGCGTAGAGGTGGGGTTTCACCTTCCATTGTTGCTGGAAGATGAGGGGGGGGGGCAGGAGGAGGGTAAACAAGAGACTAACGTAGGAGAGAGTGTTAGGAGGAGGAGAAAGCAAGGGAAAGGGAGAGAGTGAGGGGATAAAGAGGTAGGGAAAGAAAAGGGAAGTTGAGAAATGAGATGGAGGGACGTGGGGAAAGAGGATATTGATTAAAGGAAGTGTTTATTCGGTAGACGAGTTACACAAACACACACACGCACATGTAAACATCAACTGTGACACTCATTACAAACACTCAGGAATGTTAAGCCTCATTTTCACTTTCATTTCAAATATTTACGTTCCTCACGTCTCCCTCCCTCCCTCCCCTGTCCCTCGTATTTACCCCCTCACTCCTCCATATCCCTCCTCTCCCCCTCCACTTCCTTCCTCTCTCTCTCCCTTCAACATACCTCCTCTCCCCTCATCCTTACTCTTAACCACTCTCTTTCCCCTCCCTCTTGACCACTCCTCTTCCTCTTCACCCCTCTTCCTCCCTCCTAACCCCCTACTCTCCCTCATCAAACATTGGGCGTGTTTTCTTACACGTCTTGTCCTGTTCACCTAGCAGGCAAGCAGGTACCTGGGTATTAGTCATCTTACACTTGTTGTCCCGTTCACCTAGTAATCAAGTAGGTACCTGGGTGTTAGTGGACTTGTATGGGTGGCATCCTGGGGGACAAGAGTGAAGGGCCCCTCTACCCCTTTAAAAAATATGTTTATATGTATTTATAGCCATTTTATATCAAAGCCGAGAGGGTGGCGGTCTCTCTGTCTGTCTCTCTCTCTCTCTGTCTGTCTCTGTCTCTCTCTCTCTCTCTCTCTCTCTCTCTCTCTCTCTCTCTCTCTCTCTCTCTCTCTCTCTCTCTCTCTCTCTCTGTCTCTCTCTCTTTTTTTTTTTTTTTTTTTTTTTTTTTTTTTTACACAGGGTTTGACAAGGTTAAGGATCCCTAGCTTTATTGACAGCTATTTACAGGTTAAGGATTCCTAACTTTATTGGCAAGCTAAGAGCTGTTACCTAAATCAGCTCATTTGAAAGCATTTTTATTGTTATGAGACATACAAGTAGGGAACAGGATGAAGTTGGAGCCATCTGTGGGCCAGCATTTTCATTTGATCAACTGACTTTATCTCGTTGACATCATTATGCTGTACGAATGTGTTCCATACTCGAGTCATCCTTGGTATGTATGATCTCAGATGGAGTGATGTTCTGGAGAAGGGTACAGCCAGAGTGAAGTTGCTGCTTTCTGCCCGTCTTGTGGCATAAAAGCTTGTTTCACGCTGTCCTCGAAGTGGATCCAAGTGTGGTATTTTGACAATATTGGCCTTGTACATAACAGTAAGGCCACCCACATCCCTCCTATGTTGAAGGCTCTGCTGAAATGACAGATCTATCCAGGATGGGTCCAGGCGAGAGATGAGACGTCTTGCTCTGTTCTCTACTCTGTCAAGCAGTCGCAGATGAGAGGGGGGGGGGCAGGCAAACCAAGAAAGTGGAGCATACTCAAGGTGCGAGCGTACTTGTGCCTCGTACAGGATCTTGCAACCCCTACTGTCAAGCAGATGGGAGATACGGCGAAGTGCTGTAAGCTTCCTGGCTGCCTTGTTTGCAAGATTTACAACATGGTTCTCTCTCTCTCTCTCTCTCTCTCTCTCTCTCTCTCTCTCTCTCTCTCTCTCTCTCTCTCTCTCTCTGTACATACATATAAGCTTGAAAATAATACAAGAGTTTCCCATAATGTGTCTTGACCGCGATACAGGGATGACTATAATGTTCTGACAGGTAGCCATCAATGTCTGGTTGAATGCATGACTTTGGGAAACTGTTTTGTTGGTTTGAGAAGATTCTCAAAATTGCTGCTGCTCCCCCCCCCCCCCTCTCTCTCTCTCTTTTTTTTTTACACAGGGTTTGAAAAAGTTAAGGATCCCTAGCTTTATTGACAAGCTGTTTACAGGTTAAGGATTCCTAACTTTATTGGCAAGCTAAGAGCTGTTACCTACATCAGCTCATTTGAAAGCATTTTTATTGTTATGAGACATACAAGTAGGGAACAGGATGAAGTTGGAGCCAGCTGTGGGCCAGTATTTTCATTTGATCAACTGACTTTATCTCGTTGACATCATTATGCTGTACGAATGTGTTCCATACACGAGTCATCCTGGGTATATATGATCTCAGATGGAGTGATGTTCTGGAGAGTGAAGTTGCTGCTTTCTGGCCGTCTTGTGGCATAAAAGCTTGTTTCACGCTGTCCTCGAAGTGGATCCAAGTGTGGTATTTTGACAATATTGGCCTTGTACATAACAGTAAGGCCACCCACATCCCTCCTATGTTGAAGGCTCTGCTGAAATGACAGATCTATCCAGGATGGGTCCAGGCGAGAGATGAGACGTCTTGCTCTGTTCTCTACTCTGTCAAGCAGTCGCAGATGAGAGGGGGGGGGGCAGGCAAACCAAGAAAGTGGAGCATACTCAAGGTGTGAGCGTACTTGTGCCTCGTACAGGATCTTGCAACCCCTACTGTCAAGCAGATGCGAGATACGGCGAAGTGCTGTAAGCTTCCTGGCTGCCTTGTTTGCAAGATTTACAACATGGTTCTTCATGGTTAGTTTGGAGTCAAATTTCACCCCAAGGATATCAACTTCTTCTCCAGGTGCCAACATCCTCCCATTCATCCTTACTACTGCACCAGCATTACCATCATGGTGCCTAGAGACGATCATCATTTGCATTTTCTCAGGTGCAAATGTTACTTGCCATCTATTTCCCCAAGCTGATATAGCTCTCAGCTGGTGATTGATGTAGCTTAGAGCAGCTGGCATTTCTTCTCTTGGATAAGTGAATGTCAGTGTACAGTCGTCTGCATATGCATGTGATTCTGGGATGAGATGAAGAAGGTCGTTGAAGTAGACATTCCATAACAGTGGACCCAGCACGCTTCCTTGTGGAATGCTTGCCCCAATAGGATGCCTTGCTGATTCCGTTCCATTGAGGACTACACTTAGAGATCTACCATGAAGGTAATCACTGAGGAGACATAGCGTAGAGCCTGCAATTCCCAGTGCTTGAAGTTTTGCTAAGAGGCCCTGGTGCCACACCCGGTCGAAAGCGCCAGCAATGTCTCTCTCTCTCTCTCTCTCTCTCTCTCTCTCTCTCTCTCTCTCTCTCTCTCTCTCTCTCTCTTACTCAACTTTAACTAGTTTTCGTTAGGACTTTCTAAAAAATATTACTCTGGCGTAGGTACACCTGCGTAAGTGTGGCGTGGAAGCTAGGTCACTGGCTTAGCGTGAAGACAAGGCTGGGCGGTGTAGGTATGCAGGTGTGGGAATAGAACGCAGATGTACGTAGGTACACAGGTGTGGGAATAGTGCACAAGTCTGGAGATAGGAAGTAGGTGTCCCGTAGCTGAGTTGGTAGCGCACTCAACTCGCATATTGATGTCCGGGGTTCGATCCCCAGTATGGGTGGAAACATTAAGACGTATTTCGTTAAGACACCTGCTGTCCTTAATTACCTAGTAGTAAAATAGGTACCTGGGTGTTAGTCGACTGGTGTGGGTAGCATCCTGGGGACAATAATGACTTAATTTGCCCAAAATGCTCTGCATAACAGGGGACTTTCTATATAGTAGTATGTCAGCTATGGTCTGTATACCTTGTAGAAATAAAGACTATTATTATCGATACTCAGATGTGGGTGTAGGTACGCAGGTGTTGCGTATTCTAAGATGGTGCTAGCGTAAGTTGTGTACAGTGTCCTAGAAGATTCTTTGGTAAGGTTCCCGAAGGCTATCCTTAGATCTGCCATAGCATAGCCTGCCGAAAGCGCTCGGGTTTTGTGCTTTTCCAGCGATGTGCTCAGTGTGATGTATAATCTTAGATTTATAATTAGATCAAAGGTATATAATACCGACAAGCTGATGAATAAGACACATCCAGTACCTGGGTATCTATTTCTATGTGAGATGTTTCGACCCAAAGGGGAAACTGCAAGGAATGAATGGTTATATCTATGATCATAATTTTTCAAGGGGTGGACTGGTAAGCCAGCGGAAGGCCTCGGTCAGATGACCAAAGGCTCCAGTGGCGGGTCATCTGACTAAGATCCGCGTCAGGAAACACTTGTCCTGTTTCCTGACGACCTTACCTAACCTAATTGTAAGGAGCCAGTGAGGTATTAGTAGTAGAGAGGTGCAGGTGTAGTAGTAGTAGTGGTCACATCATAGTGGGTGGGGCCCACTAGTGAAAGTAGGTCAGGTTTGGTTGGTTGGTTGGTTGGTTCCGCCAATATTTTCCTCCGAGATCACACTCGAAAAAAATGAGCAACCGGCAATTATCGCGGCAAACTAACCTAATTTGGCTAAGAATGTCACCACTGATGGCGCGGTAAAAGTCACAGCGCGAGGCGTGACCTCTCACGCCTCAATGAGGACACATATTATTTTCCACAGTAAAATTGGGGTTTGGAAGTGTACTGACCTATTTATGGTTGCAGGGGTCGATTCATAGGCCCCGTCTCTTCTCTGGTCGTTATTAGATCCACTCTCTCTCCCTACTTCATAAAAGATTTATCGTACCTCTTCTTAATTGAAGCTATGTATGGATTATTTTATTATTAAAGATTCGCCGGTATTCTCCCGGCCCGGGCCTTTTCCAAGTGGTGGCCCGGCCTTGGCTCCCTCTCTAGGGAGTGTCTGAGACCTAAGTCTCCCATGGGAGGAGGCACAAGTACCCCCTCATCTTTGTGACCAACTGTCCCCAGGCCTAGCCACAAGCTAGGCCTCTCTGGTCTACCATCCCCGCCCTAAGGGGGCTAATGGGAATGACAGTCTTGTGAGCTACAAGCTCGGGCTCAGGCACCTACCCTGCCCTAGAAATGCTGGGCATGGTGTCGATGTATGTATGGATCCTGCCTCCACTGCATCACTCTCAAGATTGTTCCACTTCCTGACAACTCTATGATTGAAAAAATACTTCTAAACATCACTGTAACTCATCTGAGTCTTCAGCTTCCAGCAGTGACCCTTTATGTATGTGTTGGTGTATATTTTTCAGTGTTTTTGTACTCCTGGCTCTTCTCTGCTCGTAATTATGTCATTATATTTACATTCGATCCTCTTCCGTAGAACATTTATGCATATCGGAAATAGTCAGGGCTAAGTACTCAGCCTACGGGGACCCCCGCTTGTCATACTTGCCCAGCGTAGACTGACATTTCTGTGACTGGTCTATAACAGGTCTGTGACGGATTTGTGACTGCAACTAGACTGTTGGGTTTGTGACATGTCTGTAACAACTGTGTTATGAGTTTGTGACAGGTCTGTAACATGCCTGTGACAGGGTTGTATCTGGTGAGTAACAGGTCTGTGACAGGATGACACACGTAGCGGCTGATCATCACTGTCATCACGCTTCGAGGGAGGGAGAAAACAGAGAAGCCATCTTGTTAGTCACAGCTGTGTGCTCAAGCGTTCGTGTAGACACGTTGATGGATCCCTTTCACCCAACCACTATGACACGTCTCGCCTGTACCACCCCGCGTTCCTGTAAGACCCGAAGACGGATCACTTCACTAAACCGGTGTGACGTCAGGACACAATCGCGTTCGCGTAAAAGTAGTATTGGATCCTTTTACTAAGCAATTGTGACGTCATGTTCGATACAACCTCATTCGTGTAGCAATGATGGATCTATTTATTAATCCACTGTGACATATAACTGGATACAGCCTCGTTCGTGTAGCAGTGATGGATCTGTTTACTGACCCACTGTGACATCAGACTGGATACAACCTCGTTCGTGTATCAGGGTTCGATTCCCAGCCAGTTATATGTTCACCCATCAGTAAAATGGGTACCCGAAATGCTCAGCATAACAAGGGGCTTTCTATATAGTAGTATGTCATTGATGTCATCTAGGCCTGTATACCTTGTACATGTAGTAAATAAAGATATTATTATTATTATTATTATTATTATTATTATTATTATTATAACCACTGTACCCACCATGAAGCCTGGTCTCAGACCGGGCCGCGGGGGCGTTGACCCCCGAAACCCTCTCCAGGTATACTCCAGGTATACCCCCGCGTTCCTGATATAAAAAGTTAATTAAAACTTATAGGCTTAGGCATTTTGTTTATTCTAAATTTATGATTTAGAGCCCCATATATCCTAATGTTAATTTTAAAAAAGTTTGAAAAATCTGAACGTGGGATAAATTTTGATGCACTGGTAGAAACTTCGGGCTAGGATTTCATGAGGACAAATTATTGTCACATACATACAATACATTATGTAGATTTAACCTAGGATGGCCCGATAAAGCGAAACTGGTTTATTTCCATTGAAATGCCATTATTTCCAGAGAGAGAGAGAGAGAGAGAGAGAGAGAGAGAGAGAGAGAGAGAGAGAGAGAGAGAGAGAGAGAGAGAGAAAAGTTATTTCTTAACTGAAACTATTGAGAGAAAACGTTTTTTTTTTTTTTTCAATTTACGCGGAAGATGGGTAACTACCTTAATAATATACATGCATGAGTTGGTTTTCTTTAAATCCCATACATGATTTTAAACTTTTACAATGGTTTTTCCTATAGTATATGATGCAGAAATTGAACACAAGTACCTAATCACTGAGAATATCCAGCACCTTTAAGCCAGATATTAGTTTATCACTGACCTGACGATACCCAACAGTTAATCACTGACGATACCCAACAGTTAATCACTGACGATACCCAACAGTTAATCACTGACGATACCCAACACTTAAGCCGGAAAGAAAACAAAGGCAGCAATATGACTGGAACAATACACTGATAACCCTCACATAGGAGACCGAAACTTGTAACGATGTTTTGGTCCGACTTGACCATTAACTAATCGCCCAGAAGCGCGAAGGGGTCGTGATAATATATACTCCAGGAACGAAGTCCTGACACGCCCTCGACTGTACCCCAGCTGCCGGCTATATGATATTTGGACCACTCCCCAAGATTGAGAGAAGTGACCACGAAGACAGTGACACTGTCGAAAGTGTCCTAGTGACAGGAATTACTGACCATAAGTGTCCTGACACTACCGGGCACCCATCTGGACACTTTGCATAGGGTTGTTTTGGGTCCGGTGTATAATAATATTATCTTTATTTCTACAAGTACAATATATACAGGCCTAGCTGACATTAATGACATACTGCTATATAGAAAGCGGCTTGTTATGCTGAGCATTTCGGGCAAATTAGGTCAGTTTTGTCCCAGGATGTGACCCACACCAGTCCACTAACACCCAAGTGCCCATTTTATACTGATGGGTGAACAGGGATAGCAGGTGTCTTATGGAAACACGTCCTAATGTTTTCCAGCCGTACCGGAGGAAATTCGTACTCCGGACCTCAGTGTGTGAGCTGAGTACGATAGTGATCGAGCTACGGGACACCTGTGGTGTGAGTTATCTTAAACTCAACAGGCTCGTCTGCTACCTTCCCTACTCACACAGAGCTTGTAGGGAGTAGCAGAGGTGCTGTTGCAGCAGGAGTCAAGATTCCAGCTCTGGTGTCTAAGAACCAGTGTTCTCGCTGGTATGAGGCTCTCAACTCCCAAAAGTTCAGCCCCATTATAGCCAGAGCCCCATGTGACTCAGATTCTCTGGAGATCTCTCCGAGGAGAGAGGAGCTGAGCGCGAAGGGAATGGAGCCGGAATATATACACGAGGAGGAAGGGACGGGAGTAGTGTAACGAGAAGAGGGAGTAGTATGAAAGTGGTAATAGTAGAAAAAAATAGGGCAATACTGTTAGAGGTGGAAATAAGAAGGTAGTTGTGGTAGTAAAAAAAAAGGGGGTCAGAGGGTGGAGACTTAGCGAAGAGATAGCAGTAGTTGCAACCTCTTTTTAGGTTATATTTTATTAAATCTACAGAACTTACAACTCATTTTATAGATTGCAATTTTTGTATAGGTGTATAATAGTCTGTAAAATCACATGTAGTGAAGCTTAAAGAAAATATACATTTTATCCTAAATACGGTTAGTATCACAGTTTCAGTATGTAACGTAACTGGATTTAGAAGAATTGCGTATTTAAACGCTAAGTTACAACCCGGGGAGGACCTGAAGATCACAGTGGAAGCCACAATACTAGGTTTATTGACCCTCTCTGATTATTAATCAAAATACAGTGTATGCATTTTTGTTTATTTTTCCATCGTGTCGATATTTTATACATTTTATCTCCAAAATAAAATCTTTTTCCTTTAAAAATTCTTATATTCCAATAACTATTATATATACTATATAAAAATGCTAGTCATGGCATACCGAGACAGTGGCTTACGTGGAGTTTCCAGGTGCACATTTATTTTGTTTTTTTATGCCATGTGAGCACTACCCGTCAATTATAGGAATTACAGCGCTCAGGTACAGTGATTTTGAGTTCTGGCGTGCTACATGACGCCTCGCTCTGTTGCTTGTGTCTGCAGGAGTAGATGAGAAGCGTTTATCTGTGATGATGGAGAGGTTCACCTGACCCTCAAAATGGCAGCATCAGTTAAAGACCCATCAGCTTTTTCATTTTTAGTATTTCCTTTACCTGTTTGTAATCAAAAGACTTTTCTATGATGGATGTGTTAAGAATGAATGTTGTGGAAACACCCAAGAGGGAGGTAAACGTGACTTTGAGGAAATAATGACTACAGGAAGTATGGAACGCGTATTTCATGCCAAATTTGTGGATCTAGCGTCTATTTCACCCAATATTTGTGGATCTAGCGTCTATTTCGCACCAAATTTGTGGATCTAACGCCTATTTCGCACCAAATTTGCGTCTCAGAACAAATGCGCACTTAGGTAGCAGTTTTCAGTGACATCTGAAACACCAACTTGTGTGACAATTTTCTCACTGGCTAGTTTTAGGCCACAGAGGAGAGCAACACTGCGTATTGTGCTGCCTGGAGAATGTGGAACACTGAATTGAGAACTTTGATGGTGAAAACAAGTGTTTGTGTGTGTGTTTGTTTGGCAATGACTGGCATGTCCAGGTTAGTAGTGTTTACATGTGATGTGTATCAGCGTGTTTAATTGCATATTTGTAGTAACACACTAACTATTTGTAGCTACAAAGACCATTTAAGGAAGGAATACCTGGAGTTTACCTGGAGAGAGTTCCGGGGGTCAACGCCCCCGCGGCCCGGTCTGAGACCGGGTCCTATCTGGATGCTGGTGAAGGGTTCTTTATCCAAGTAATTGGAGCCACCCTCCCCTTTGAAGAAACATGATTATCTCCCATTTCTCAGGGCGCTGTGTGACCCATACGGATTTAGATCTACCAAATTACTAATAATAATAAAATTAGACACAATAGTAAAGTAGGGCTCGTGGCCTCCCATTTTAAGGGTTCAAAGAGACATGGAAAGAGGAAACAAGACATAGAGGAAAGAGAAACATTATTATTATTATTATTATTATTATTATTATTATTATTATTATTATTATTATTATTATTATTATTATTATTATTATTATGACGTTACACCTACACAAGTCTTAATAAGCCTCGTGTAGATAAAATAATAATTGTTTATATATGTACAGTGTACCGCATATATAGGGTTCACTAGCATGAATGGCATACTTATACAAAACCTCTGGTTATGTAGAACATTTCAGGCACCCTTAAAATTAACTTATTACAGAAAAATGATTTAACTAGGTTAGTTTACTAGAATGCTACATATAGTATATGCAATCGTTGTCACTGAATGTAACAACTTTGTTTAATGGTTTATAATATTTTGGGATTTTTTAATACCAATTTAGTCCAACATATATTGTGGATTTTGAGGCAGAACGTTATTTCTGGTCATTACGTATGTTACTGGTGTTACACTAGGCTTTTATATAATTTATCTAGGTAGAAATAGCCTCTTTTTTTTCTATGTGTTTTAAAACCACTTGTCGACTAAGGTATTCTCTACTTGTTTAATAATGTAAAATCTGTTGCTTCACCAGACTGGGCCGCGGGGGCGTTGACCCCCCTGAAACCCTCGCCAGGGTTTCCTCCAGTGGAAATGTACAACTTTATATAGGCACTCTTGTATGTAAGATAATTTAAAAGCTTCCAGCAACAACTATGTTTAAAGTCTACAACGTAGTATGGCTGTGTACACACTCCTCTTGCCTCTTGGAACAGTCAAGTCATATGCCACTAGGAAGATATCTCAATAAATGGAAGTTCTAATTCCATAATTTTTAAAGTGGTGGAGGGGTAAGCCAGTGGAAGGTTTCGGGGAGAAGACCAAAAGCTCCAGCTGCTGTGGGTCATCATATGACTAAGATCCACTTCAGGAAACACTTGTCCTGTTTCCTGACAAACCTTACCTAACCTAACCTAGGAAAAAATGCCGCCTCTTGTTTTTCATGAAATATAGCACTTCCTGTTTTCTGTTCTACTCTTCTTTCTTTCTCTTCATACATCTCTTCTTCTGTCCCTTCCCGTTCTCTGGGTGAAACATCTACCAGCCAATAATGGCGGGTGCACGTGTTCGGACACAGCATACACCCAGCGGGTGCAGCATATGTAAACAAGCTCATCCGAAGCATGTTCACCGGCATCGGCTTCTTCTTCAGTATTATCACACTAATTTTTTGTTTTTCATTTATCACTTAGAAAACACCACAAAAGAACGTCTCTATGGACGGAAATTTTCCATTATTATTATTATTATTATTATTATTATTATTATTATTATTATTATATTCTTTGAAGTTCAGATGGGCTTTTGCGGAGTTTTTGTAACAAATATATTCTTGGGAATGCGCTAAATTCGTAGGGTCATACATTGTCTGGAGATCGAACCCCTGTTCATTTGGTTGTGATCCACACACTGGTTTACAG
The DNA here is from genome assembly GCF_038502225.1 of Cherax quadricarinatus. NCBI lineage: Eukaryota > Metazoa > Arthropoda > Malacostraca > Decapoda > Parastacidae > Cherax > Cherax quadricarinatus. The sequence goes on along the minus strand of NC_091379.1, from coordinate 1,067,028 downwards.
GTACAAGTTAACTAATAAGAAGTACATGTGATTAAAAATTGGACAACAAATTCTCTGTTCTGTTCAGTGTATATACATGAGTGTGTATATCTTGATGTATATACATTGATGTATATCTGTATATATACACACCGATATATATTATATATATATATATATATATATATATATATATATATATATATATATATATATATATATACACACACACACACACACAGAGGTATGTTCCTCACCGTATATATACACCGAGAGGCTGATGTCTATCAGTGTATATATACTGAGATATATTTTTCCGATTGGGGTTTAGAAAGACACGTAAGCAAACACTACGACATATTAGAAAACATTTCGGTCCTGGGACCTTGAGAAGTGATCAGGGTCAGGGACCGAAACGTTTTCAATATATGTCCTAGTGTTTTCTCTTGTCATTCTAAACCAATTTGTTGGCATCTGTTATCAAGGTTTATACCAATTCTCATTGTATATACACCGAGAGATGTTTATCTGTGTATATACACCGAGAGGTGTATACATTAGAGTGTATATGCACTGCTTCTCTCAGTGTATATACAGCAACATATATTCCTCAGAATACTATATACAGAATGACAAAGCGTTATCAAATAACGTGAAGTGTAAGCAATGACAGCTCCCTCCTTCCCTCTCTCCCCCACTCTTCCTCCCTCTCTCCCCCACTCTTCCTCCTCCTCCTTTCTCTCCCTGTAATTTGAGGTCAGTCATCAAGTAACAGTACTCATCACCGCTGCTCTTAAAAAATAACTCATGACACATAACGACATAACACAGTGAATGAGACTCATTACATATTTATAATTGCATGTAATATGTCTAATATATATATATAT